>NC_091117.1:191920187-192000187 GCF_040183065.1 Periplaneta americana | reverse complement strand
GAATAAATTAATAAATAAAGAAGTAAGTGAAAGAGAGAATTGAATAAATTATTAATAAACAATGATAAACAATAATTATTATAAATAAATAACTATACTTTCACGACTAGTATGTGCACAGAGCAACAGCTAGCCTCGTGTTAAAATGGAAAATGACCCAACTTATACACTAGGGACAAGTATCCATTGTCATGGGAGTAATTTCATATCCTCAACAGTGATGAACTAATTATTGGTTTTATTTCTGAGGTAATATTTATATGTCTTGGAAATTATTCATATTTTTATCCGAAAGAAATTTTTAAATTAGATAATAAATCGGGAAAAACATCTTCAGTGCTTGTCTTATATTGTTCTGTATGTGAATATTGTGGTCGCAAAAAGATCCAGCAGTTATGCGACCTAAAATAAATCTTAAAAAAGAAAAACAAGGAAAGATGTTTCTATTTATAGGCCTATATTTTAAATATGCTAACTAAATCGGGTAAAAGAAAGAAAGATATCAGTATTTATGCATTTAATATGCAAAATAAAAATATATACGCATTTAAAAGAGAAAACCCTCGAAATATGCATTTCTGCTAAATAAAGTTGGCTTCATTCGGTCGTAAAAACTATGATCGTTGCTTCTACTTTTTCAATATGCCAATCAATAAAAACATGGAATTGCATGAAGTTCCTCGGTCTACTGATTATTCTATTGCTATTGAGAAATCAAATGTGAAAAACCTTTATATATTTCAAAAGAATAAGCGAGACATTTTACGGTATATATTAAGCAACGTTGCGAATATTAAATTCACAAAGCTTACTACACCTTAAAAAATTCAGACCTCATACGTTTTTAGCTATGTTGCAGAATATTGTACATTTTCCTGATAATGCATTGATTTCTCCCGCCATTCACATTCACTCTATTGCTGCCATGTTCATTCTATCGTGTCTAATAGCCCCTGCAGTTGAAAAGGACATTAAACAATTGTCAATTATCAAGCAGTGGAAGACCTCGCATTCACACTCACGTCCTATAACGAATTCGATCCGACGCCCATGAGTTCAATGCAGCATTAAATCATAGTGTGCGCCGTATTACTTGTGTATAAAGGCAAAAACGACTTTTTACGTTTGTAATTTTCAGTATTTCGTTTCATACTTCAAGAGCAACGTCACAAATATATCGTTGTTGTGTTTTTTAACTTTAAAGACGAGATTTCACTACACAGATTATTGTGTATGTTGGATGTCTCACAATTGAAGATGGCTTTAATTTATAATCCGTCTTGAAGACGTACACCGTACGTACGTACATACATACATACATACATACATACATACAACTGGACTATTCACTTCGCATGGGTCAAGGCACACGTTGGACTTGCGGGGAACGAGCTGGCCGACCACTTGGCAAAGCAGGCAGCAAGCAACAACGAGTTACCAGTGAGCTTCGACAGGATACCAGTCAGCGACATCATGCGGGAACTTCAAGAAGAAAGTGTGGTTAAGTGGGAAAGTGAGTGGCAAAACACGATAAATGGTGCAGTGACAAAATCGTTTTTCCCCAGTGTAAAAGAGAGGTTACGCGTTAATATTCCACTTAATGGAAAGGTCACAACTTTTCTAACTGGACATGGAAAAACCGGTGCTTACTTATATAGATTCAAGCTGAGGGACAACCCGTCGTGTGCGTGTGGAGCAGAGGAACAGACCGTCGACCACCTCCTTTTCGAGTGCCCGAAATTGGACAAAGAAAGACTAGCGTTCCAGCGGGAAATGTTAAGGAAAACTGGCAAGTGGACTTTCACAAAGCTTAAAATAATGCAAGAACATGCGCATATATTCATAAATTATGTCAATGTTATAAATTTAGACGAGTAAACTTAGGATAATTTAATCTAGGATAGATAAGAGTAGGCAATAGATATAATGAAAGACTCAAGTTTTCACAACAGAATAACAGACCTACATACGCCTAGAGAATGACAGAAACGAGACATAATGTGTTATATTGTAAACATACAGGTAGCAAGGCATGTAGTATTACCTTTATTGTAATGGGACATGCCGTTCAACTAATATTAAAAAAAATACATATATACATACATACATACATACATACATACATACATACGTACAAAGTTTGCAAATAGTATAGACTTTGAACAACTACAGTAGGCTGGCTAGTATATAAGGATAAGTTATTTGGGAAGATAAAGAGGTTAAAAGTCAGAATTAAGTATTAAGGACCGAAAATAGGTTACTTATACTCTGTAAATAAGCTGGAATATTAGAGGATATAATTTATTTCAAAATAGACTCATCAAAAAGATAGTAAATATGTAAATAGTGTAAATATTTAAATGCTAGAATATATAAATAGATTCTTGTACTTCATAGGTTAGTAATAGGTAAATAAGTTAGATTAAGCAGTAACAATATTATCTTGAAGTAGATGTACTACACTAATCCATACTTAATCTAGAATAGCAACATGGGTGCTCTAAATTCCCCTTACAAACTTCTAGGACTTGTTAAGGGGACTGAGTAGATAATATTTTGAATTGGAACCCATGTCCGGAAACGTACCGTTTCCATGCTACAGCCGTTTGAAAGCAAGCACTGCCTGAACGTACGTCACGTGTCTCAACAAGTAATAGCTTCGCGATTCGTCCGCCTGCAGCGTTACATGATGAGGGGTGCTTACGTCAGATCCTCCATGGCCTCCACGATCACCGGATTTGACTGCATTGGACTTTTTCCTCTGTGGTCGTATGAAGAGTTTGGTTTATGAGACTCCTGTAGAGACAGCAGAAGATCTGGTGGCACTAGTTGTGGTCGCTGCAGGAGAGATTGCAGATACACCAGGTGTGATAGAGCGCGTTTACGAAAACATCATTCGTAGGTACAATGCGTGCAACGAAGTTGGTGGTCGCCACATCGAACCGCATTTGTAGTGGATTTGAATGTTAACCATCATTTGAAAAGGACAAAAACAGTTTAAGTTGAACTGTAAACAAAAGTGCTTGTGACAAATGATTCAGTTTCCATTTTGTTTCTTTGGTTATTAATGAGTTGAATTGTAAAACAAGTGATGTACTAGGTCACGCCTCATAATAAAATACATTACTTGTAAAAGTGGTCGCGTTAAAAACATGTTTTCAAACGGCTGTAGCACGGAAATGGTACGTTTCCGGACATGAGTTCCAATTCAAAATATTATCTACTCAGTCCCCTTAACAAGTCCTAGAAGTTTGTAAGGGGAATTTTAGAGCACCCTGTATAATATAAATCGATAATGTACTTGAAGATAAACCTAGGCATGTAGTATTACTTCTCATTTGTAATGGAACATGCTGCTCAAAAAGGTACATACATACATACATACATACATACATACATACATACATACATACATACATACAGTCGACCTGGTTGGCAAGTTGGTATAGCACTGGCCTTCTATGCCCAAGGTTGCGGGTTCGATTCCGGGCCAGGTCGGTGGCATTTAAGTGTGCTTAGATGCGATAGGCTCATGTCAGTAGATTTACTGGCATGTAAAAGAACTCCTGCGGGACAAAATTCCGGCACATCCGGCGACGCTGATATAACCTCTGCAGTTGCGAGCGTCGTTAAATAAAACATAACATTACATACATACATACCGGGTTCGATCCCGGACCAGGTCGATGGCATTTAAGTGTGCTTAAATGTGACAGGCTCATGTCAGTAGATTTACTGGCATGTAAAAGAACTCCTGCGGGACAAAATTCCGGCACATTCGGCGACGCTGATATAACCTCTGCAGTTGCGAGCGTCGTTAAATAAAACATAACATAACATACATACATACATACATACACACATACATACATACATACATACATACATACATACATACATACATACATATACACACATACATACATACATACATACATACGCACACATGCATACATACATAGGGGAGAGTCGGGTAGAGTACCTGATTGACAAGGTTACGTTTCTGTGATGTCGCATAGAGAAACGTAACCATGTCATTCAGGTACTACCATATGGTGGTAGATGAAAGAAACGCACTGTCCGATACTACCCGATGTCCGATACTACCCGACTCTCTCCTACTATAAATTTAGACGAGTAAACTTAGGATAATTTAATCTAGGGTAGATAAGAGTAGGCATTAGATATAGTGAAAGACTCAAAATTTCACAAGAAAATAACAAACCTACATACACTAGAGAGTGACAGAAACGAGGCATAATGTGTATAGTGCAAACATGCAGGTAGCAAGGCATGTAGTATTACTTCTCGTTTGTAATGTAACATGCTGCTCAAAAAGGTACATACATACATACATACATACACACGCACACACGCACACATGCATACATACATAGGGAGAGTCGGGTAGTACCGGACATCGGGTAATATCGGACAGTGAGTTTCTTTCATCTACCACACGATGATAGTACCTGATTGACATGGTTACGTTTCTATGATGTCGCATAGAGAAACGTAACCATGTCATTCAGGTACTACCATATGGTGGTAGATGAAAGAAACGCACTGTCCGATACTACCCGATGTCCGATACTACCCTACTCTCCCCTACTATAAATTTAGACGAGTAAACTTAGGATAATTTAATCTAGGGTAGATAAGAGTAGGCATTAGATATAGTGAAAGACTCAATATTTCACAAGAAAATAACAAACCTACATACACTAGAGAGTGACAGAAACGAGGCATAATGTGTATAGTGCAAACATGCAGGTAGCAAGGCATGTAGTATTATCTTTATTGTAATGGGGCATGCTGTTCAACCAATATAAAAAAGTACATAGAGTTCAAAAGATATATTTAATGTTTTTGTTATACAGAAATGTAGCTAAAGAAAATGTGCCCTCTACAGCAATCATTTTGAATTGTATGTAACGTACAGTAAACCGCAGCAACGACGGCAGTCGAATTCTTTAAGGCCTCTGCGACTTCTTATTGCCCATGAATTAATTTTCAAGCTCTTGAGACAAGACGAGTGGTGGAGAATGTAGCGGACTTCTTTCTGCTTCTCGAAGGAAGATTAAAGCTAGTGTACAAGAAGAGTAGGATTGCGGAAAACACAATCTAGAGACCTAAAACGTGCTGTTGAGAGGATCTGTGGACTTAAAGAGGGTTAGAGAAGAGACGGAGGTTGGAATCACCATGCAACTTGTGTGCTTTCTCCCTGAACACCCCTTTGTTTACATTTGCATTGTAAATAGGAAATTCTTTGTTTAACGCCCATTTTCAACTACAGAGGCTACTCAGCTGCTATCGGGTTATGATATAGGGAAAATGAATTAAAACTGGGATAAGAAAAGCTCGTAGAAAAGTCGTTAATGCAGATGCATGTTCCTCACAATTTTATGCATAAATAGTGCTGCGTGAAAAAAAAAGAAACAAAGAAAGGGTTTAGTAATGGAAAAGTTATCAAGCAGAGAACAATGTCAATTGTCTTGAATATTAAAATTCTCATATTTAAAAAATGGATGTATGAATATAATTGAGGAATGTGATTCCAAAAGGTGTTTAGTCCATTTTTATGAAAGGATTGGGTTAGTTTTTTTATTCACTGGTCTACAGACTGAGCGAGTTTTTAAGTGGTGTGCACAATAACACAGACTTTTAGACAAGGACTGGCGTTGTTTTGGAAAAAAGGAAGCTTGAAATGTAATGATAGAGGTCTCAGAACGTAATGATATATATGTATGAAATGAATTTATACGTCATTCCAGTAGTGCAAGCATTAAGACTATGGATCTGTGAAATTTCCAACTTCTGCATTTCTACACAAATTAATCTGAAACGTTTACCACATATTTCTTACAATGTGGACATGCAATGCACAAATTTTCAACAAATTTTCACTTTGATGTTCCAATTACTTTACTTGTAATTATTTTTTGTTGAATCTTTTAATACTGAAATATAATTGTTCCAATTTTCAAAGTTTACATAATTTTTTAGGATTGCTAAAAGGTAGTGATGTGCATTCCATCTACAACCTCTCCTACCGAAATCCCATCCTCACCTTCCCGTGGTGCAACCCGTTTTGAACGAACGAGGCTCTGGGGACCGAGTATCAGCGCTATAACTGAAATGTCATATGCAGAGGAAATGCCGCATAGGTGGGAACCCCACCAATTGTACCTCTCTGGGCTAGCAACCCATTGAGCGTCATTTCACATTGCTTTCAAGTCTCAACAGAAGCCTCGGATGACAAAGGTGGGAAAATAGCACAGCCAGTATTAAGCTATGGTAGTGAAGCGTGTGGACTGTGAAGAATAAAGATGTCAGTAGAATAACAGCAAGTGAGATGAGGTTCATGAGAGCAACAGCTGGATATACTCGCTGGGATCATAAAAAAATAAGGACATAATGCAAGAACTTCAAATAGAACCCATTATGCAGTTCATCAGCAAATATAAACTTCAATGGAAGGGTCACCTCGAACGAATGGATCGATGCAGGATTCCAAAAGCACTGTTTCATTACCATCCGCATGGCAAAAGATCTCTGGGTCGTCCGAAGAAGAGATGGACTGAAAATTCTAGTTTGAGACCGTAACAGGCCACTCGGCCTAATACTTGTTAGGAAGACGACGACTTAATTTTTATTTAAATTTTATATTTAATTTATTCCTGATGTGTGTAAAATATGACGTATGATTCTTATATTTTTCAAATTACTTTTTGGGAAAAGAAATATTTACACTTTCAGTTGTTAATTTTTTAATTTTTAAAAACTTATCACATATGAACACTGATGATTAGAATACTTTCAATAGCAGAATAAAACACATGTGTCAGTTTACTTCACATGCTTTTGTGGACTTCTGTGCAAAATTTTACTGAGATTGGACAAAAACTGCATTCATTAGAGCATTTTGAATGCTAACAAAATGTTGAAAATTGGAAAATCTAGAAAACAAGAATCAAAATACAGCATATATATATATATATATATATATATATATATATATATATATATATATATATATGATATATACTATCGACATCCTTCCTTCTTATACAGATCTACTACACACATTTTTCTCCTACATAACAGCGCGAAATATGAACTGAATGAAAAATAAATTAGTTAGAATGAAGAACAAAGTCTGTCAGAATGACAGCTAAGTGTCAGTTTAAATTCCTTTAAATTCGTCCCGAGGGTCTTTAAAATTGTCAAAGGGCCAAAATAAGCACAGATTTAGAAAACTGAAACATTATCTTATTTTCTAGAGTTAAAAACAAATTTTCATTTTTTTAAACGTTTTTTTTTTTTTTCGTTATTTTCACCGATCCATAGCCTTAAGAGAAACTGATTAAGTCAATCGCATGAATTTTTGTTGCCAACTCTTGAATCTCATAAATATTAGCCATGACGTTATTCACAATACGCTTACCACTGATGAAACACCATTCCATCTGTCTGGATATGATGATAAACAAAACTTTCTTTACTGGTGTGAAGCTTGCTGCCTGCCCGACCCTTTAGGATTTCCCTGTGAACCGGTTAAGTCAGGCGTGTTCAAAGCAATAGGTAGCTCCGAATCACTACTGAATGCAGCCCGCAACACTTCAGTCTACATTTGAGGAGTGGGGATACAAATTATGCAAATCACAAAGTGTTGCAGTGATGTATTATTTCATTTAGCTGTTAACAATGGCTCTTTATTTATGGAATTATCTATTGTAATGTCACAAGATCTCGAGTGACATTTGTTAGAAATATTTCGTGAATAAAATACAAATGTAAACAATATACCTATCTCTCAAATTCGGTCACAGAATGTTAATAATTGTATATTTAAGAAAACTTAACCTATTCAGACATTGTGAAGATGAAATAGATGAATATCGATTACTGCAATAAAGAAATTGGATGTTATTCAGTTGTACCAATTGAGAAAAGCGAAATACAGGTTTAACAATGTTAATTTTATGTACTGGGTTTTCCTCTTGTTATTATAATAAATACATTTTCATTATCTGCCGAAATCATAATTTAATTTAAACATTTTGTAATGTAATTACAAATAACCTGATTAATACATGAATTAAATGAACAGTTGTTCTGAAGGAATGTAATTTTCTGTAGATACATTGGACATGAAATTAGAAGACGAAGATGTAGCTGTGGAAGTAGGATTTCGCACTTTATATAGTACAATGGATCATACTCATCGATTTACGGGGAAACAGTTGGCGACATTGACTAAACAAAAAAAGACCATGCGATAAATTGATATAGATATACTGAGCTGCAAAAATTATCACGATGTATGACTGTGATTGATATTAAAATTTCATTACACTTCATTGGTCGAAAATGGAATGACGTCATATAAACATAATAGTCTGTAGTAATTGCACGAATGCTGTTTCATATTATTGATAATAACGAGCCCGAAGGACGAGTAAATTTATGCTAGTAAGAAGAAACAACGTGTACAATTTAATAAGATTATTCAACGAATAAAATCCAATAAAATTGAATAACTTGTAAAACCGAATTACTCACGTAAATGGTAATAGTTATTCTAAAATCAGCAATAAGACATTGTGTTTCCTTGTAACGAAGTTCAAAAATAAACTGCTATCTATCACGGCATACTAAATACTATTGCCAAGTATTGAGAGCGAAAATACAAAACAACAATACTTAACCTCAAAACTAAGATAAGCTGAAGTGTTACATTAACTGAATAAGAACACGAAAGGTTTTTACGTACATTTATTTACTACTTGAAGTTATAGTTATTGAAAACGCAGTTTTCGAAGTTAAATTTTGTTTGAATTTCTTTATTTTCTGTGATTGACACTGAAATATTATAACAGGCGTCTTATCAGATAAGACGCTTCCTTACAAAGCGTCTTATCACGAAACACAACTGTAATTGGTTGATTTTAAGGCAGTTCTGAAACGTTATTACAAAGCATCTTATCAAGAAACACAACTATTGGTTGATTTTAAGGCAGTTCTGAAACGTTATTGACCAATATCGCAAATTCATCCCATAAGTTGAATAGTCTTCTTTTATTAACAATTTAATACATAATA
Source organism: Periplaneta americana (assembly GCF_040183065.1). NCBI lineage: Eukaryota > Metazoa > Arthropoda > Insecta > Blattodea > Blattidae > Periplaneta > Periplaneta americana. The sequence continues at coordinate 191,991,082 of NC_091117.1, read as the reverse complement.
ATAATAATAATAATAATAATAATCCGTGGCGCGACAGCCCGTGAAGGGCCTAGACCGACCAAACAGCCAGCTGCTGGCCTCACGCCCACATGTCGAAGCAGAGGTGGACGATCATCCAACCAGAATGGAGGTATCGTGTGGTTAGCACGATGATCCCCCAAGCCGTTATAGCTGGCATTCGCAACCGGATTTCGGTACCTATCGTAGCTCCCCAAGTGCATCACGATGCTGGGTGGGCACCGGTCCCATACACTAGTCGAAATATCATGAGAAAATTTCATGAGGACTCGAACCAGCGCGCATTCCGTAACGCGAGTCCTAGGCAGGATGCCTTAGACCGCGACGCCACGGCGCGGGAAAATTTAATACATAGTAATATTATATTTCAATTTAATAAAGATATACATACTCATTGAACATGACAAAAAGAATTTTTTTTCTCAGCATAGCTCAGTAACTTATATAACGAAAAGAATGAAGCATTTTTTTTAATAACTTTTAACGTTTAAAATATAGAATTTTACCAAATTGTTGGTGTTTTAAGAATTGTTTAAAAATACGTTTTTGAGAAGATTATTTATTTTAATTCTCAGTTGATATATTTATTTCATGGTTTGAAACTTTTTCTTCTTTCTGCCCAAAATTTTATGTTATCTTACTATTTGTTCTTATTTTGCTTTCTTTCTTTAATAAATTCTTGAGATATTATTTTGCTTCCGTCGACTGTAGTTTCATGACTTTTTAAATTACATTGTACAACATATTTATGTGTTTTTGTATAGCCCCTGCATATGAGTTGGGGCATACTTCATAAATTAAAAAAAAAAAAAACGTTCGCTTGTTGCCAGACCTGTACAAGATAATAAGAATTATAAATATAGCTATTTAAATCTGTCACAGTTTGGAATCAAGCCTATCTTGTTTACACTGTTTAAACAGGCTGTACATGGACTGCAATGTAATGAAACCCCTATTGAATCTCGAGCGCCTCGGGCTGCATATATTAATGTGTAAAGGTGAAATTAATTGTGGCTCAATTTCCTTAATGTATATTGCCTCTGTTTGCCCAGTGTCCCACTTGAGTCCCTCAGGAATGACAGGTGGCATGCAACCCGCCCGCACACATGCCACATAACGGAATGGAAAAGGGAAGTCTTCCTCAGACACGTATTCTAGAGAGCTTGCGTTTCTTCCATTTGTTCGCCCGGTTCCAGCTGTTTTAGTAGCTATCACAAAATATTTCAATTATCATACTATTCCTCATATTTTATTATTCGTCTTACTTTACTCTTCATAATTCTTCTATTCCTTTCTATCCTGTTTTCATTTACTTCTTCTCTTCACGTGGCAAAACGAGTTAGCTTCCACTCTACAGACATTCAACTGTTTCAGTGATCATGAAGATATGCACGTGGCGTTCTCTCTTGAAAGAATGTGAAACTACAAAGAAATGAGCATCTTCCCCCGATAGTCATTTCCCTCCGATTCACTCTATTAAAGCTTTATATTGCTGTGAAAAATCAAAGAATATTTGAAATTACTCTAAATTTTATTAATGGGGTTTTATACTGTATATAGGGTAAACATTGGTAATTTCGTGATAATTTCATGAAAATTAATTTCAAATGTATATGTGTAAATATATCCTTATTCCGATTTTTAAATCTAAAAGACGATAATTTGCTGTACAAATCTGGAGACATAAAAAGTTGTACACGTTCTTGAACAAGTGCCAAAAATCACTTTTACAACTCAAGCTAAAAGGTTGGTTATTTCGTGATAACCTTGGTAATTTCGTGATATTACATTGATAATTTCGTGAGATGTAGAAGAATTGTGGAAAAATTTATTACAGTCCAATGAAATTCTCATTTACTGTTACAAGAATTCAAACATAGTAATTCCGTCTAATATTCATAGCAAGAAAACATAGAAATACATATCAACACATAATAAGAATGAAATCAAAGTAAAAATTGAAATTGAAAAGGGATCTTCTTTGCCCTGAAAGGGTGAACACTTTTATTACGAACTTTACTATAGCCTATATTACTAAATTAACTCTAAAAGTAATGTATAACGTTTTTTTAATTATATTTTTATCCTGCAGCGTTGCTATTTTCACAGAATGTAGATACATCATTTAGGAACAAAATGTCACTTTTCTACATAATCCCCGTCCCTTTCAACTCTAGGATCTAGGGCCTGTAGACCAGCACGGTAAAAGTCTGGACCAACACGTCTGAGCCACTCTTTAGCAGTGTGCACAAGGGAGTGATCTTCTAACCTCGTTCCGCGAAGGAATCCTTCAGTTTACCAAAGAGATGATAATCGCACAGAGCCAGTTTAGGACTGTAAGGCGGGTGTTTCAGTGTTGTCTCTCCGAATTTTGTGATATGGTCTGTGGTCTTGTGACTGACATATGGCTGTGCGTTGTCGTGCAATAGCAGAACATCCTGCTTCTCCCGATGTCGTCGAACACGACTCAGTCGAGCTTGAAGTTTCTTGAGAGTTGCCACATACGCGTCATAATTAATGGTGGTTCCGTGTGGCATGATGTCCACAAGCAAGAGTCCTTCTGAATCGAAAAACACAGTAGCCATAACTTTTCCTGCCGAAGGTACACTTTTGAATTTCCATTTCTTTGGTGAATTTGCATGATGCCACTCCATTGTCTGCCTCTGTCTCCGGTCCAAAATGGTGGAGCCATGTTCCATTTTCTGTCACAATTCTTACAAGTCATCTAGCACTTATCATTGACACTTAGCATGATAACAAATCAAACAGAAGCTGCACTGAACCCAATTTAGTCTCCGTTTTCTTTTTTGTTATCACATCTTATCTTCAGATTTCTAAAATTCGTATTGTAATACAATTTTAAAAAAAGTATAAAATGTAACACTTAATGCTCAACAAAATTTCGCCTCAAACAGCTAAGATTTCTATCAGTAAAGCTAAGCCTATATGGCGACTACAGATGTATCTAAAATTCCAAAAACATTTCCTAAAATTTGATGAAGATACAATAAATCTTTGTTCCAAATATCATATGCTTACCTTTAGTAATAAGCCTGTAATGTAATTACAAACATCCACAAAATTTGTACGCCTGAGAAGTCGACGCAAATTTGCTCTCTCCAAACATAAAAGCTCACTGAAGCAGCTAGAATAGTCACACAAAGCTTAGCTGTATGTTTCTGGAAACCGGACAACATATGCAATCCCTTGGCGGAAATTTGAATCTCGTAACACCATTGGTTAGTTCACGAAAGAGCAAAGAAAAAGTATCACGAAATAACCACTGCCACGAAATTACCAATGTTTACCCTACTATAAGTTTCACATAAGGGAGTGTTAATTGAATTTTACACAGCCACATGAAGCTTTAAAATTCAGTTTTCTCAAAACTTTAAATTTTGAGTTATTTTGCTTTTGAACTGGGCCGTCGATTTTGTATCCACTGTTCTTGAATAATGAAATCAAATTACTGTTGAACGTTATACGGAATTCTGAAATTAATATTGCCTTAACGCGTTAAAGCCTTTGAAAATCCCACAGGTCAGGGAAGTAGCGTGCCTCTCTCCGTAGCTTTCAGATTACATGCTCAAGTTTAGCGTTCAATATACGAGGTACCGTCGACACACGAACGCGTCGCGGCTACGATATGGATTTCGGTTGAAAATGTGGAAGAGGCTTTATATCCCCAATTTCTCTATATGAATCCAAGATCTCATACCAAGTCTTGCTCGAGATTAAAACCCCACTCTAGCTGGTGCAGACAAGGCCGACGAAAGCGAAAGAAAATAGCTGGAGGGGGAAATAAAGGATTACAGGTGGGACATGCACCAGCGCCCCTTAAATTGGAAGATTAGAAACGGAGAAGGAACCGCGCCCTCTAGGATGAAAATTATAGAACTAAGATGTAGGTAGCGAACTCGGAAGGGAGTAAAGTGTGACCATCACGTTAAGAAAAATTACAGTATATAAAAATATTTATGCTCGACCATGCCGAAATATAGTAATTATACACCTGGTAGCAGACCTTTAATGCATGTCATTAAAGTACACCTACTCATTAAAGGTCAGGTATTTCAGCCAATGACGACTTAGGTTACAACTGTTCAGCCAATGACAGGTCAGCTTTCTACCGTTATAAAACCGCAAGTATCGATTATTCTCGGATATGCATTCGAAAGAGAATTAGCGAAAAGTCACTGAGGCTGGAAATCCAATACTGTCGCAGAAGGTTATGTTCTGTTACTATAATAATTAGCGTTAATTGTAAATAATATTCAAATAAATTCAATTTGTCATCTCGTTTTTCAATGTCTAATTTAATTTCAATGTTATCTCTGTAGGTTCTTATGGCCTAGCAAGGTCAATGTGAACATCTGTTCCTCGGAAAAAATCAATACTTTCGCGTCTGCGCACATCTCACAACATACGGGACATTGGTCAAGGTCAGATACAAAGAAAATTAATAATATCAAGTTAGAAATATGGTCGAATATAAAAAGTCGTATGAAACTCGTTATTAAGAAGCTCGTATGAAAATTATGAAACTCGCTTGCGCTCGTTTCATAAATATCCATACTCGCTTCTTAATTACCTTCATTATAGGCTCGTTGCATAATGTACTATTATATTTTTCGTTGTGATTTTAGTTCAAGCGTTTACCTTTCCAGTCCTTTCCTTGATTAAAAAGGTAAGACTATAGGAGTGCTATTCATAGACATTTAGCTAGCCCGCGCTACGAGCGTGCTGAACTAGTCCCGGCTATCGGCTGATTACTTGTACAGGATTCGTATCAATTCATATCGCTAACACTGGTTTATGAATACGAAAACGTTAGTTTGCTGGTCATCCACCGGAAGCCCGCGCTAAGAATGTCTATGAATACGGCCCTAAGGAACTAAACAACGAATTAAAAAGAGAAGCTGACAAGACGAAGGAAGACTTGATGAAACAGAAATGTACATAAATAGAAGATCTAGAGTGGAAAGGAAGAAATAATGTAGGCTAATGTACCACGAAGTAAAATGTATGGAATCCACAACTAAGAACAGGAAATCCATGTTATTGATGATGATGATGATGATAATAATAATAATAATAATAATAATAATAATAATAATAATAATAATAATACATGTATAATGTGAATAATGACAATACTAATAAGATTAATTTAAATGATACTCATTTTGATAGAGTTTCCTATTTTAAGTATCTGGGTTCCATGGTGAAAGACAATAATGATGTTATGACTAGGCTTCGAGACTTCGGACCCGATAGAGCAGTTCAGTGGGAAATCTGCATAACGGGGTACTGAGTATAGTGGTAAAGCGTACAGCGGGTGGGGGTACTGTAGAATGAATGACAACAAATACGCAAAAAATGTCTATGAATACGGCCCTAGGAAAATGCTCTGGATTTGAAGGTTCTGACGAATAATTTGGTTTTCATACAAACCTATTTTCAAACTGTGTCTGAAACTATTATACGGTTAGAAAAGTCAGAGCAAGAGATGCCGGAAGCCCTAAAATTAGTTGAGGAAATGACACAGAGAATTAGACACCAAGTACACCGGTTACTGAACGAGTAAAACAGAAGTGGAAATCAATTTTATGTAAAAATAACGGATATGGAACATTGTGTAACATAAACAGCAAATTAGTGGACATAGAATCACCCGAGAATAAAGGACTGTCTCTTAGAGACTGCAATGATGTTAGGTTTTTTCGTTTTGCTCCTGTCACGTCATGCGACGTAGAGCGCATCTTTTCACAGTACAAATTGTGTTTGGTAGACAAATGAAAAAGATTTACGTTTGAGACACTGAAAATGTGTCTTGTAGTAGGTATATTGCAATCGGTACTGTAACTGCGCTTCCTAAAGACGACCAATAGGATAAATGAAGAAACTAAAATTGCTACATGTTTATTTCCACCATTAACACTGTGTATAATTAAACACAAATGCTTATAAAAGACAGGAGAATAAATGCTTTTCACATTGTCATTGTGTAATGTATATTTACTTTCAGAATGTACATGTGTGTGTGTTTTCCCATGCTACCGTACTCTACTCTAAATAGCAACGTTGTTACCTCAACACATCTCTATCTACCTGCAGCGAGTCAACAACCTATAGTACATGCACAGTAAACTTATTGTATCGGGTCCAAAGTCTCGAAGCCTGGTTATGACTGATATAAAAGAGAAGATTGCAGCTGGGAATCGAGGTCTTTGGGCATTGAATAAAACTATGAAGTCCAGGTGTATCTCAAGAAAAGCTAAAATAAGAATATATAAAACTATTATTAAACCAATAGTAGTATATGGAAGTGAAACCTGGACTCTATCTGAAAGGGCAATAAAGATCTTAAATGCCTGGGAAAGGAAAGTATTACGGAAAATCTTTGGGCCTACTTATGAGCAAGGGTTTTGGCGAATCAAAACAAATGCTGAGTTATATGAATTATATAAAGATATCAACATTGTTGTTGACATAAAACTCAGAAGGTTAGAGTGGCTGGGACACGTAGCCAGGATGGAGAACAATCGCACACCCAAAGCTCTACTAGATGCATTACCAGTAGGAAGAAGGAAAGTCGGACGATCTAAATTGAGATGGCTGGATGACGTTCAGGCTGACCTAACAAAAGTTGGAATTAGAAGATGGAGAACACGAGTATTAGACAGGAGTGATTGGTCGGATGTTCTGAGGGAGGCTAAGGCTAAACTATAAGGGCCGTAATGCCAATGAATAATAATAATAATAATAATAATAATAATAATAATAATAATACTTTATTGCCAGAACAAAGAAACATATTTCTCTTTTATATAAAACACTCTAGCATCCCCAGAAAGAGTAAGTTACATACTCGTGCTCAGGGAGCATTCCACATAATGTTAAGACATTTTATGGAATAACAGAGTAAAAATAAATAAAAGAAAGAAGAAAAAACACAGATATCACAATAATTGAACTTTAAATTTTCTCTGGTAACAGCAATTTTAATTGATTTTTTAAAAATAAGGAGCATTAGCAAATTGTATGTTTGGGAATTTAGCTATTATCGTGGTATAAAGCCTTGGATCGAAGTTGCTATTGTGACTATATGCTACAGCTGTAGTACATTTAGGTAGGCCTACTCTGAAGCATATGTTGTCTAACCTTTTGATTTTATATTTATGTGAATAGAAATTAAATATATTTCGGTTTTTATGTACGAAATTCAATAATACATTCCTATAAATATGATGGAAGTCGAACACTTTAAATTCTGAATACAGCAGCTCTGAAGGATAATCAAGAGATTTATTAAGGGACATTTTTATTATTCTTTTCTGTAGCAGAGTTATTGGCATGAGGGAGGTACTATAAGCACTATCTCATCCTATAAATAATAAGTAAAATAGTTTGTACTAATGAAAGGTAAATCAGTCGTGAAGTATGGACAGTCAAGTAATTTCGTACGATGACAAAATAGTGAATAATTTTTCTTAATCTACTGCACAGAAAAAAACATGCTTATCCCAACGTAAATGTTTATCGATTATTAGTCTGAGATATTTTACTTGAGGAGATTCATTTAGAATAGATAGGATACGAAATCGGCAATGAAATAACATACAGGGTGATTTATATAGAACTAACACATTTCTTTCTTTCTTTCTTTCTTTCTTTCTTTCTTTCTTTCTTTCTTTCTTTCTTTCTTTCGTTCGTTCTTTCTTTCGTTGTTTCTTTCGTTCTTTCTTTCTTTCGTTCTTTCTTTCTTTCTTTCTTTCGTTCGTTCTTTCTTTCTTTCTTTCTTTCTTTCTTCCTTCCTTCCTTTCTTTCTTCCTTCCTTCCTTTCTTTCTTTCTTTCTTTCTTTCTTCCTTTCTTCCTTCCTTTCTTTCTTTCTTTCTTCCTTCCTTCTTTCCTTTCTTCCTTCCTTCCTTTCTTTCTTTCTTCCTTCCTGCCTTCCTTTCTTTCTTTCTTTCTTTCTTCCTTTCTTTCTTTCTTCCTTTCTTTCTTTCTTTCTTTCTTTCTTTCTTTCTTTCTTTCTTTCTTTCTTTCTTTCTTTCAAAACGAATGATGCAGCCACAATTTGTTATACCTCAAATGTAGAATGTCTTTTGGAGATTACTAACCTCTCTATGATGAAAATTCTTTATTTATTCGGCTGGAAATTCACTTAATGATCATTTTTAACGTCAAATTAAGCAGGCGTTTTGATTCCCTGTCACAAGATGCGCAGATGTTTATTCTTTATTCCTTATTGTTGGCAGTTGTTTCTGACATTTTGATTTAATCACTGAAAATGCAGTACACATTAAATCAACGGCTATTCCTTGTGAAGCAATTCTGGATTACGAATTCAATTACAGCTACTTAAAGGACATACCAGAGAGAATTTGGTGTTCGTAATCTCCCCAAAGAAACACAATGCTGGGACTGGTAAACAAATTGGAAACAACTGGATTTCTAAAAGAATAATAATTTTGATGACAATAAATATAAAGAATAAAGATTAGACATCACCAGTGACAATATTCTATTTCTTCAAAACCCAAGAGACGTGAAAATTTGCTCCTTCGTACTCAATATCACGCCTAGTAAGTAGCAACGAACCTTGCTGATTAATTCCTGCGTTTGTCAACAAATTTGTAAACTAGTCTTTTATTTTATTGGTTACGACCACACTCAGTTCTTCCACAACTTACATTTTAGAGGGATGCAATGCAAGATCGAGCTGCATATGTTTAAAGCGTAGGCTGCGACTGGATAAATATAGAGTGCGTGCGTGTCTTCGTGCTGAACGTGTTCGACTCTTCTGTAATGAAGTTCTCTCCCTTCCATTGTTCTGAGGAGTTCGCACAGTTTTCAGTGACCCAGTTCTCTTTACATTACGCACTGAACATGATTCTCACCAAGAAATTACAATGTTTAGAATTAGTTCGTTAGTAACAACTTAAAATTACGTAATCTACCATTCCTCACTCTATAAATATTAAGAAGTATTCGAACACTAGTGATTCTTTGTTTCTAGTCAGCCATAGATGTAGTCTCCGTCTGAAAAATGTGCTGTTTCACAAATCCCCATAGAAAGAACTCAATAAGTGTGAAGTCTGGTGACTGTGGAGGCCATGACTGAGGTCTACCTCGTCCAACCCAGTGGACACCAATAATCTCATTTAATTTCTAGCGAACTGCTAGAGCATAATGTGCCGTGAAACCAAATCTTGTTGAAATCACATTTTTATCCATTTGTTCTGTGACAAATCATACTGGAACTCCATTACAGTGCTGTCCTGCAATTCCCCATATGTGTGTTGTTTTACATTTGCATCAAAGAAATGAAGGGTTCAGAATCATAGTGGGTCAAGCGCCATTTACTAAAGCCGTAGAAAACAAGGGTTAAAATGAAGTTATTCAAAGGAAACATATAGTAAGTAATATAAAGTATACGCATTAAAACTAAATGGTATGTCAATCTTTATTAAACTATCATATTCACTTAACTTTAACCCTTGCTTTTTCCGTTTTTAATAAATGGCGCTTGGCCCACTATGGCTCTGAACCTTTCACAACAGAACGTCCAGATAACACAACAATGTGTCACCAATGTACAACGTATAACCAGATTTCAAAACTTTGCCATAAAAAGCTGTATACTATTTCCTTAGACACTAATCTCTTTTAGTAATTAGTTATTCGCAATATAGTTTACAAGTGTAGACATTAATCTGTTTTAGTAATTAGATATTCGCAGGTTTTATAGTTTACAAGTGTAGATATTAATCTGTCTTACTAATTAGTTATTAGCAGTTATTATAGTTTACAAGTGTACACATTAATGGGTTTTAGTGGGGCAGAGTTGGGCAGTATCGGACATCGGGTAATATCGGACAGTGAGTTTCTTTCATCTACCACACGATGATAGTACCTGATTGACATGGTTACGTTTCTGTAATGTCGCATAGAGAAACGTAACCATGTCATTCAGGTACTACCATATGGTGGTAGGTGAAAGAAACGCACTGTCCGATATTACCCGATGTCCACTACGACCCGACTCTCCCCTAATTAGTTATTCTACATTTTTATACTTTACAAGTGGAATTACTTTTATTTGAAATCTCGTTATATTTTCTGTCATAATACTAAAATAATTATACAATGAAATTGAATGACTTAAAATCTGTTCCAAAAAACAAATTCTAGTTATTGAAATTTAATTTGATTGAAAAGAAAGCTATGAAATGATATAAATAACTGTGATAAATAGAACCTAAATATATACATGTAATCAGGTACTGAAATATACATTTAGAGGTAAGGATATTTATTGAAATATGCATTAAAATAAAACTAAATATCTGGTATATGATAGATGTCATGCCAATGAACATAACATTATTCGCTGGTAATGAACTATGGAATCGTCCTCGGAGGTCCAGCGGTTTCCATACTGGCGGTTGGATTCGAGGTTTGCGGTTTCAAACCCGGACGAGGGCGAGGGAATTTAAAGAGGTATAAATTCCACCCGCTTTCAATTCCGTCGCTGTATTACCTTAGCAGTTGAAAGCGACGTTAATTAAAATATAGGAATTTTAAAAGTAAATAAATAAATAAGTAAGTAAATAAATAAATAAGTAAATAATTAAATAAATAGTAAATAAGTAAATAAATAAATAAGTAAATAAGTAAATAAATAATTAAATAAGTAAGTAAATAAATAAATAAGTAAATAAATAAGTAAATAAGTAAGTAAATAAATAAATAAGTAAATAAGTAAGTAAATAAATGGATGTATATATGTATGGATGGATGGATGGATGAATGGATGGATGGATGGATGGATGGATGGATGGATGGATGGATGGATGGATCGATAGGCAGGCAGGCAGGCAGATATGGATATCCTCCAGGTTTATTAAGATGTAAGTATATAGAAAAATAATAATACAATGTTTTTAACAAAAAACAATATAGTTTATTCAGATTAAACCAATCTCAGAACACCCAGATGTGGTCGCCATTTTTCTCCATCTTTAGCAGCTTCTCTTCTAGAGAGTTAACAGCATTCAGTAGAAAATTTTTGGGAGTATCTTCAAATGCATTACAAGTTTCCACAATGACTACAAATTGCAGGGTCCATAACTGAATCTACTTAGAGTTCTGAATCTCTTCAGTGAGATGACAATTATAGTAACACTCAAGAAGGTAAATTCGCATTTTTGTAGAGGCAAAATAATTAGGTCTAGTTTGTGGTATGAATTTATAAACAGAAAAAAAAGGACATTCACTGAAGAATAGCTCGAATTACAGGTTAACCCTACAGTATTACTACAGCAATGCATTTATAATATTTGTACATCTGAAATTTTCTAAGTCACAAGACATGTTAAATATATACACACTTTAAGGTTTAAGAAATAAATAAATTTCACCAAATATTTTATTGAAATAATATGTCGTCTACTTAAAGAGCCTTACGTTTTAAAATGCTGAAACTAGGTAAAAACATTACATTTATTATGTTAATACAAAATTATTCATGAGAAGTATTTTAGATCGAAATAAACATCATGTGCATAAAAAATCGATTCAAATTGTCAATAGCTTTGTAATTGTCAGAGAATGTTAAATATACGTCAAAATATAATAATAGGACATGCATTTTGTAAATAGGGTCTAAACTGAGGGCCGAATTATGTATAATTTCATAATAGATTACGGTATGTATTTGTTATGTATGAATATAAAATGAAAAAAAAAACCTTTAATATTCCCTTAAAGGTTCTTGAAGATTAAAAATTATTTTCTGGAATGTGACCATAGTTAGACAGGTACCGACATTTATAAGGAAATGAAATCCGTTCAAAGTTTCCAATGAACCAATGTTGAACTTTTAATCGTTTAAGAAATTTTATGTTAAAATGACATTTGTGATCAAAATAAAGTGGCTAAATGATTTCGAAATTAAAATGTTCATCTAAATTAGTACATACATCTAGGTTTTTGGTTATAAAAATCTTTATCCATAACTGGTATCCATCTTTATTTCATCTTCCTTAGCAACCTAAACAATGACTTTATTCACAGCACTGGATTAAAAGTTTTTGTGGCGAACTAGTCCATAATTGTTCAATTATTTCTCCATCGATACATTTTTAATACAGCTCATTATACCTTTGCGAGCCTAAAAAAATGTTATAAGCCCTAGAGCCAAAAGAATATATCGTTTGTTTACTTATACTTATATTTATTTAATTGGCAGCAACTTACTTTCAGCTTGTTTGGCTTTAATAACAACTCCAGAAGAAGTTTCGGTTTCAACAGATCCCGACATCATTCCTAACGTAACAGAACATTGTGTATTAAATTCAGAGACTGGTAACTTAACAACAAAGAAATAATAGAATCATGCATGGCCTACCTCAACGAATAATTTTTATTCTATGTATTCTTTTTTTTTCCTGTATGCACAGTCCCTAGATACCAAAACAAAACACGCTAAACAAGAAACAAACACAAAGTAAATTTATAACTTAAAACCCTTATGAAAAAGTTTTAATTTATTCAATTACGGACTATTTCGCTACAAAATAATGTATGAACTTTTAGTTTAAACCTCGGGCCACTATTTTTTTATGAATTCAGAAGTCGTGAACATTGATGCAATAATTTTAATTGTATCTAGATGCTCGAGGATAAAATAAAATATTTAACTTATTTATGTGAATTTGTTGGTATTTCTGAGTTTTAAGCGTTGCTGGCTGCTGGCCGCTGATTGAGAACTACTGCACTAAATCACAAATATGTCAGGGTTAATGTTGGTGTGTATACAATGAACATGGGATGCGATTATGTTTAAACGTAACAGAATTCGATATGCAGCAACAGAGTTTGAAGTGAAAGCTCCGAATCAATACGGATGAAAACAGCCCTTGTTCTCTGCCGAACAATATAAAACTTTCAGCTTGAAATCAATACTTTGTGAACGGCCTGTAATGTCATTGTATGACATTGGGGCTCACGGGCCGTAGCTTAATGACAAATCGTTTCCACTTTTTCTTTACACGTAAAGTATACATAAGATATGGCGACATAATGTCTTCATGGTTGCTGAAGCAATTGTGATACATCAACTTCTACTAACATAGTGTCCGCAATTTTCACTTTCTAAACCCTGAAAAACATGGAATAAAATATTTTAAAGGATTTATAATTTCTTAATGTTCGCTTTTTATTTATTTAGCTAGCTAGCTAGTGAGTACAAATTAAAATTATAAAACAAAAATGTTTCTACTTTAACACTTGATTAAAACTATAAAACTTTCTAGAGTTAAAACGTTGAAAGTGTCCCTATTTTTAAAACCAAAACAAACAACAAACACGAATTTTAGATATACAGGAAACCCACTAAACTCACAAAACACATACACAATTCATCAAACTATCCCATACAACATAAACATGCAGCTTTCCGCACAGACACACAGATTAATTAGTATACTAATGAACAATGACAACTACACTGAAGAAGTAAAAATATAAAGCACAAGACAACGGATATAATCCTAACATAATAGACACACTAATAAAAGAAAAGCATAACAAACCAACACAAATAACACAAGAGAATAAATACGTAACATTAACATAACACAATACCAATACAGTACATTCAAAATTGCAACTTCATTGGGAAAACTAAAATACAAGACAGCATATAAAACAAATAACACAACACAGAAATATCTAAACAGTTACATCAAACAAAGAAATAAATATAATTCAACCGGAGTTTATAAAATAAAATACAATAGCTGTCCATATTTTTACATAGGAAAAACTGGAAGATCATTCCAAATAAGATATAATGAACACATTAAAGTAATAATTAAACCATACGTCACATCAAATTACGCAGAACATATTTTTAACAACAATCACGACTACAATAACATAGCTAGAAACAGATATTGAAATACTACACATCACACCAAAAGTCCACAGTTAAACATATTAGAACAATATGAAATACGGACACTCCTCAAATACGGACAGATTTTTATGTCCCAACTGAAATAATATGGAAATAATGATAAATTTAATTCCCGTTTACGGACACTCTCAGACACGGACACTACAGCTGTTTCACAGTCCTAAAGCTTGCTTTACCTCCTGACTGCGGACAGAACTTAGTTTTCAAGACCTAATGTGTTACAAAAATGTAAAATTTAGTTTTGAGAACTGTACAGAAATTCCTTAACATGAAACATAACATAGCATCTGAACATAAAGGTTAAGTTGAAAACTGTAAATTACAGTACTGCATAACTGTAGACCTAGAATAAAATTGCATGGCATAGTACTGTATTTTTCTTTTTCGGTCTTATCTACTGTAGTTCAAAGTTGCAAAGAATTTACTGTAGTATAGTAGACTGTTAATAAACATACAATATATATAAAACACCGTTGTATGAACACTTTACAAATGATGATAATTAAGATTGGTAAAATTCAAACATGTTTCGGAGGGTGCCCCTCCATCTTCAGTGACATTATGACTGCAAAAGGAAATAAATATAAGGTTCGTGGATAGTTATGTTTAAAAGATAATAAATGCAGTCGTGGTAATGTCACTGAAGATGGAGGGGAACCCTCCGAAACATGTTTGAATTTTACCAATCTTAATTATCATCATTTGTAAAGTGTTCATACAGCTGTGTTTTATACAGGGACATCATTTTATTTTTACTTCAATTTTTATTGTACCTGAGTTTTTTAATGTACTTCACTCCCACCCCTTCTACTAAGGAAGTTCCAACTCCACACAGAACCAAGACCGCAGATAGTAAGCAGTACTGAGTTACTGAGTATAGTACGTTCCAGAAATATGTTCGCGTTTTCCAGTGACGAAAGAGCTTTCAATATTGAATCATATTTTCGCACAGGTACTGTCCGTTTGCCTACGTCGCATTCCGATTCCCCCCACCTGCTTCTGCTCGCCCCTCTGTAAAAGCTGGGCTGTCTTAGCTCTTTTCTGAAAACATTAATTTCTCTTAGGAATTGGACGTTTACGTAATATTATACAGCTGTTTAATTTAACTTAAATAAAAGGGCCTCGTTAAGTAATTAACTGTCAAGTGATTTCCTCCCTTTCTACAATCCTGCGGCATAACCACTTGGACGGACAGTAGATAGCATGTCTGAGTAATTTTATATTTTCGGGTCGGGCAGAAGTGAAGATTGAATTCACAGTACGTAGAGTAGGTACAGAATTATTTCAACATGAGTTACTAGTACGAAGGACGAAACTGACAATTGGAATTAGATGCAATAGTCTATAGTGCGATAATATGCACAAAAGAACTGAAGCCTGTATCGAAATGAACGGCCACCATTTTCAAAATTGTGTTTAAATATTCATATTATGATTATTTTTCAATTTAACTTCTTTCTCTATATTGTACGCTAATGTGCTGTAGACAGTATAATATACACTGCATAATGAATACGTTCGCATGAATAACTCACTTCGTGAGTAAAAACACTTATTCTTAATACAGTACTGTACTTTGATTAAAGAAAAACCTAATGAAAATTATCAAACTCAAAATCGCGATATTTCCTAGTTTACGTAAATGGATGAACTACTTTTCTTCCATCCTATACCTAGTAGAGTGATTTGTGTTTTACGCCAGTATCATCGAACTCCAGTCTTGGAGGGGGGAGCAAGTGGTGTTTCCGGTTCTCTAAAGGTATAGACAGGTTAATATTAAAAATGTTAGTAAAAATAAAATGATGTCCCTGTATATATTGTATGTTTATTATCTAACCCATGAACACTGTTTAATTGACCTTACATGTGTGAGTTAAATAGTAGACTGTATTTAGAATTAAACTACAGTAATACATTTCATTTAAAGCATGAAGGGATACATAATGCATATTGTAAATTAGATTGGGGCCTCCCTCACAATAAAGGACACCTCCCAGATGCGGACAGCTTGTTACGTCCCTTCAATGTCCGTAAATGAGAGGTTTCACTGTACTCAATACACAATTACAATTCAATACATATACATTATTCGATATCATAATACGCGACGTACAAACAACCATCCCCACCATAAGAGCAACACACCCCCACCCCCACCACTGACGAAAGCAAATGCCGGAAAACAAGACCAGCTGGAGTAGCAGTAGTTATTAGAACACTAGATGACACCACACCGATGTTGAAACTGGGCCCGTCTGTCATAAGGTACATTACCTTTTTTAAAAATAGTAACACTTATAACGTTTTAACTCTAGAAAGTTTTATATATGTTATAAACTATGAGGCGTGGCCTACAATCCGCAATGGAATGATGCATGAGCATTATTTATCCCTTACTTCCAATGTGAGAATGATTAAATTTGGTGTGAAATAAGTTTGTGGAAACAATAGTCTGTTCCTATAACTTATACTGTGCAATGTGAAGAACTTAAGTCATAACTCAAACTTGTCTTCCTCATACAGATAATATTGTGGACTTATTTGTCTGAAGATTCTGTTCGGTGAAGGGCACGAAATAATTTTAATACTCACTGAAGTGGAAGAAAATAACTTAAAGTCATCTCTCGATGCTCGAGGGGGGAAATCCTTTAAGCCTCCACAAATACTCATTCAATTCCCGGCAGGGAGTGGGAGATTTATCTACCTCACAGAGGATCTCTGTATATGTCTCTTGTCTTGTATTTAGTGATGGCTTTTATGCCACATCATTAGGGACTCACGCTGCTTGTGAATGTTCAGTGAAAATTTAACTGGAAAAATAGTGCAGTTATTGAAGATTACTGAGAATCGAACTCAAATCCTAAGAAATACTGGGTGTTCATTTCAAAGTGTGTCATGACGTCACTGTTGTGAGTCAGCGATTTGAAGCGAGTTTCAGCTTTTATGTCAGAGAAGTTGCCTATTAATCAAGGCGTTCAATCTGAACTTGAGAACGTGTGCGGTGTAACCTGAACTTCGTAGCAACAGATGGCGGTCTGCAAAGTCTGTGTGCTACCATAACCTCTTTTGAACCGTGTTTTGCGTGGGCAAGTCGTACGCAGGGTATTTGTTATCATCGGTTGCGTACGGCAACATTCCACAACACAAATCAAATGCTCCGTGTCCATGTTGACCGTCGAAGTTAATGTCAACAAATACGTAAGTAATCGTCTTAACCCTCTCTCCATATCCCGACAGTAAGAAAAAAAACTCACTTCAGTATGTGTTTCCACACAGTTCACATTCTTGTCACTACTGGCGTTACGGTACGTATCGGTAAGTAATCTTCAAAATGAACGCCGTACTTGCTAGGCAACTTCTCTCGCATTTAGGTAATACGCCTTTGCGGAAGTGTAGGAAGATTGAATTCTCTAGGCTCATCGGATACCCACATGACGACATACAGCGAGCCATGACACATTTTTAACTGACCACCCAGTATTTGTCGCTGAAAAAGACAATGTTGGATAGTAGAGTTGAACAACGATCGAGAAAGCAAGAGTAACAGCGCCCGTAAAGCCGAAAACCTGCACGACAGAATTGCCTATGTCGTTGACTGCTTAAGCCAGGCATGCCAGAAATGAGACACTGAGTGTATATGCGCGGATTGCCGGTCTGTGCAGACTGCATCATTCAAATGTTGCTCTTACCAGTTCTTAGCTGGAGGGGTGTACAAGAATCTATTCTGCTCTCTGGTGTTGTATTAAATTGACATTTGAACATTATAAAAACACTTACCAGAAGGACAAAAACACAATTTTTGTCAGTGTCTGTATTTGACAATTGTGACACAAGAAACATTGCGCTTACTGAGTTATATTTCAGAAAGCAGTGATTTGTAAAGCATAAGTAATTAATATGATTTTTATACAGTATTTGAATAAAATATAAATATTGCAATAATTTCGAAACAACAAAAACCATACAGTATTTAATTTTATGTAGTACGCACTAATTATTTTAAAAGTAATACTCTTTCGTTGTTCGTCAAGCATTATTGGAACCAAATGTCAAAGAAAATATTTTACTCCCCATTAAATTCAGTAGGACATTGTGAGAGTTTTACACTGAAATCATTTTCTTGTTGTATGCCAATATAACTTAACATTAATATTAATAAATCGTATAAATTAAGCTTGGAATTTAAATTTACATATAGTTTGTTCGGAAAACGTTAAGAGCAAGTAACAGCAAGTTGGAAGCGTTACTGAAAGAAGTTAAAACCTAATTCGCAGGCTGTGAAGCGACGACTTTCTCTTTATGTCAGATTTAAAGAATTATTAACGTAATTATGTTAACATGAGACGTGAGATTGAAAATTTGTCACTAAATGTTTCCAGAAAATTTTTCGGGCTTGCAATTAGCTCCCTTAAACCTTAGGAGCATGTATTACTCATTCAGTATTCTCATCAGTTATCAGCTTATCAAATAGAATTCGTAAGTCGTCTAACTTTTGATCAATTTGTTAGTACAGACTACAAAACAACGCTATTGTCAAGTTTGTTTTGCCGTGCGAGTACTGATTAAGAAATAAGCGCTGGCAATATCATATTTTGAGAACTTTACTAATCTACTCTAAACTGTCACAAAACTATTAGCTCGACATGAGCTGATGAAAGCCTTTCATTTTAAAATAATTATGGTTCGCTAAGGAAAACATTATAATAATGTTATATGATTCATGATTTCTCTTCTTCATTATATCTGTGGACTTTTCACTTTATTTTTCGTAACGCATTTATAGTCACAGCTCAATGAGCACCCGTACTAAAACTGTGTTACTGTAAAGCTGATCTGATACTACAGGTGGTCCTACTGTACAGCCCTGTCGCGTTCCCCTCCAAGGCGATTCACTCCCTTCAGGTAGGGGAATAGAAATTGCACATCGCACAGAGACGACTGCACAATGTGCGCATGCCTGGCTTAAGGGAACTTTTAAAGTGTTTTCCCTAATCATTTGTGGATTTTCTCTTAACATATTCACGTCATCCACATAGACGAGCAGCTGATGTAACCCGTTCAATTCCAAACCCTGTCTGTTATCCTGGACTATCCTAATGGTATATACTAGAGAAAAATTAAAAAGTGAAGGTGATACTATATCTCCTTACTTTAGCTCACAGTGAAATGGAAAAGCATCAAACAGAAATTGGCCTATAAGAACTCTGCTGCACGTTTCACTGAGACACATTTTAATTAATCGAACTAATTAATTTCTTGGGAATACTAAATCGAATAAGAATATTTTATAAAATTTCTCTCTTAACCGAGCCATATGCCTTTTTGAAACCTATGAATAATTGATGTTCTGTACCCGTATACTCCCATTTTTCCTCCAATATCTGTCGAATACAAAAAATCTGATCAATACCTCTTGTTAAATGAACTGTACACAACTATTGTCTTAATGACAAATTTCTCTCCACAAATTGACAATCCTTCCAACATATTAACACTTTTAGTCCAAAATTATAATTTGGTTCATGACAGTATTAAAACGTAATGCTCTCTAACTATATAATAGTATTTATTTTTTGAATTGAGAAACAGTAATTTTAACATGACTCAGACTGGACTTCAAATGGAAGTCTAGCTTATTCTAAAAATCGATATAGTATTTGGCTTCGCTAAGCGGTTCTCCACTTCTGCTTGCAATATATAGACGCTTGATATCATTATTCTCCTATCTAAATGGAAACGTTGGCAATTTCATATGTTAACGCTAGAATAAACCTGGCATCGAACAGCAGAGTCTGCGTATTCGTTTGAAGTTCAGATACGGACATAAAACGTCGACAATTTTAGTAAAACAAATGTATAGATGAGAAATTGAATATTCTAGATTCAAAAACCCCCTAAAGACCATTTTGTTCAGAATCGAGTTATGCCCACATATTGCTTGCTAAGAATGAATTCTAATGATTTATATAGTTTGAATTCAAAAATCCACTAAATTTGAAGCAAAAGGTTTGTTAAAAGTCACTCTTAGGTTGAAAATTTTCTCAGTTACTGATAAAAATCCTTTAATTTGTGAAAGTGGATATAGGGGATTTTGAATCTATGGGATTCAATTGTCACTGGTGTTCCTCCTTCTAACATTGTCTGTCATTGGTTAGTGAGCTCTACACAAAAGTCAATATTATTTCGAATTAATAGGCTACTTAAAATGTACTTTTTTATCTTCTTATAAAGAGAAGATTATTGAGATGTTTCACAAAGTGAGAAATGGTTATCTGTTAATGCAAGAAACATAATTGAAGACCTCCCTGGAATAAGGATGTGACCAACAAAATTGTAAATTTGAGGAGAAAGGAAAATAATTTCAGGAGTTTATTTCATTATATTTACGAGCAGAATCGGATAGGCTAATCAAGCATATAAGTATATTCAGTTATTGAATGTATTAATTATTTATTGTTATAAATGAATATTTCAAAATTACTTTTTCCACCTGAATCATGGATTTCAATAATTTTATGTAACATCCTTTTAAGTTACTTTAAAAATAAATAAATAAATAAATAAATAAATAAATAAATAAATAAATAAATAAATAAATAAATAAATAAGTAAATAAGTAAGTAAATAAATAAATAAATGATTAAATAAATATTATATAAAATTAATACTTAAAAATGTACTTTTTATCTTCTTATCAAGAGAAGATTATTGAGATGACTCGCAAAGGGAGAAATAGTTATTTGTTAATCCAAGAAACATAATTGAAGACCGAAATAAGGATGTAACCAACAAAATATAACTTTAAGGAGAAAGAAAAATAATTTCTGGAGTTAATAATTTTATTATATTTACTAGCAGAACCGATAGGCTAATCAAGCATAAATGTATATTGAGTTATTGAATGCAATAATTATTATTTATTGTTATAAATGAATATTTCAAAATTACTTTTTCCACCCAAATCACGGATTTCAATAATTTTGTGTAACATCCTTTTAAGTTACTTTCAAAATAAATAAATAAATAAATAAATAAATAAATAAATAAATAAACAAACAAACAAACAAACAAACAAACAAACAAACAAACAAACAAACAAACAAACAAACAAACAAACAAATAAATAAATAAAAAATAAACAAACAAATAAATAAAAAATGTTCTTGAACTTGGTGAGGTTACCAAACACAAAATATGTTAAACAGTAACATTTAAGGTGTGACATTAAACAAGAATAAACTGAAATTTACAATAAATAATGTTTTACAATAATGAAAATTTTCAGTAAAATAAAAACAGATACAAAATAAAATAGACTGAGAAAATTCAAATGTAATTTGAAGTACAAGTGTTGCCGTAAAATCTGCAAAGCTATCATAGATATTTCCTTAATTGTTGTTGTTGGAACTCCAAATTTATGACAGAATGACACGAATTGTTTTGTTATGGTCCCTCTAGCGCCCACTATTAATCCAATGACTTCTATATCTCTGAGTTTATATGAAATCTTGTAACAAGGGATAGTTGGTTCATAAATTGTCCTTTTCTCTAGATTAACCTCCTCGGGTTGATTCTGATACATCTCAAATCTGATGGTCGGATCCAGAATATAACCTTTTGTCTCTCCAGGTTTAAATGTTATAATATCAATACGTCGATGACTTCCGGTATTCGCTATTCCATGGACTTCTTCATAGGCAGTGTAGCCTTTGGACTTAAGACATGTTGCGATTACAGATCTGATCTTGTGATGCCTGCTGATACGAAGAGTTTCGCCAAATGGACATGAACCCAATACATAAGCCAAAGTTTCAACCTGATAAAATCTTTTAATTTGTGACAGTGCAATTAGGGGATTTTGAATCTATAGGATTCAATTGTCACTGATGTCCTCCTCCTAACATGGTCTGTCTTTGGTTAGTGGGTGCACTACACAAAAGTCAATATTATTTCGAATTAATATTTAAAATGTACTTTTTTTATCTTCTTATAAAGAGAAGATTATTGAGATGTATAATAAAGGGAGAAATGGTTATTTGTTAATGCAAGAAACATAATTGAAGACCTCCCCGGAATGAGGATGTAACCAATAAAACTATAACTTTGAGGAGAAAGGAAAATAATTTCAGGAGTTTATTTCATTATATTTACTAGAAGAACCGATAGGCTAATCAAGAATATAAGTATATTTAGTTATTGAATGAAATACAGTGTTACTATAAATGATACTTCCGATTATAAACTTGAATAATTATCGTTAGGAGACACTTAGAAACATGATATTGGTATCAATGGAAAGAGAAACTCAAATATTTTTTGTTATCAATTCGGTTAAATCACATGTGCTACTCTTAAATCAGCAAAAATTAGAAAACATGAAATTGGTATCAACAGAAACAGAAACTCCAACAACTTTTTAATTTTTTCACTGGAAAACATGAAACAGAAAGAGACACATTTGGTTCACAACCGTAAGTAAGTCACATGTGCTCAATGTGAGCTCCTTGTGTCACATGACACACATCAAGTCTGTAGTCAATTTCCTGCCATACACGTTGTAGCATTGGACCACCCACCAGTGCAATGGTCTCTGTGATGGGGACACGAAGATCCTCAATGGTGGGTGGTAATGGTGGCTGATACACTTGTTGTTTTATAAAACCCCACAGAAAAAATCACGAGTGAGGTCGGGGGAACGTGGAGGCCAATGCAAACATTCTAAATCTTCACGACCAGCACGTCCAATCCATCTCATTTGAAGTCGTGTATTCAGTTCGTTTCTGACATCTATGTGGTAATGGGGTCCTGCTGAAAAATGAGACCTTCGATGTCCTGTTCCAGTTGTGGAAGAAGCCATAACTGTAACATGTCTAGGTACGAATTACCTGTGACTGTCGATTCGACAAAAAAGAAAGGGCCATACACATTTTCACGGCTTACAGCACAAAACACGTTCACTTTGGGGGAGTCGCGTACATGTTCCACATAACTCATGTCTTCTTTTGCAGCCATTTTTCTATTATATCGTCTCCTAGCAACGAAATTAACAAATATGCGACAGGTTCACAAACATAACAAAAATATTTGAGTTTCTCTTTCCATTGATACCAATAGCATGTTTCTAAGTGTCTCCTAACGATAGTTATTCAAGTTTGTAATCGGAAAGATCATTTACTGTACTTATTTAATGTTATAAATAAATGCTTCAAAATTACTTTTTCCGCCTAAATCACTGATTTCAATAATTTTATGTAACATTCTTTTAAGTTGCTTTATCTATTCGAATATCATGATTGCAATGAAATTTCAGAAGCGCACAGTTATTTTTGCTCTCAATGTCAGAAACTAGGGATGTTGCTAATGACTACACTCATAGAACCACCGGCGTAGCTGAGGAGGTACATGCAGGTCTGATTTCCGCTATACCTGGTTACCTGGTTGGGTTTCTTCATATATTTTTCTCAAGAGAATATCAGATAATAACATGGCTAATCCGCCCCCTCATCTCGAGAAATACCATCTCTCTATCACCAATTTCATCGACACTAAATAACCTAGTATTTCATAGAACGTTGGCAATAACCGACTAGAGATAAAACCAATCTTCCGCCTGTTCCATGGGATTGAAACAATCAACGAGTGTCTTGTTTGATATTCATTGACTGTTTCAACCCAAGGAATAAACAGAAAGCTGGTTTTATCCCTGCACGTCGAATATACTTGTGTATGTTGCTGTTTGCAAACTGGAGACAGACGTAGTCTGGAGATCGTAGCCAAATTGAGGCCGAGGCTGGAAGAAGGGCACATACGCAGGAACCATGTTCTGAGATCCAGAGCTTTGAAGTTTTATTTTCTCTACACAGAAATAAAAATAAATATAAATATTATCTCATACCCCATAATTTATTATTTCAACATTTTCAATTATTACACATTTGTTTTTATTCTGTGAGTATACATTCGTTCATTCATAGTGTTCTGTCCAAGGCCAGGTCTTTCACTGCAAACCCAGAATTCTCCAGTCTTTCCTATTTTCTGCCTTCCTCTTTGTCTCCCCATATGATCCATGTATCTTAATGTCGTCTATCATCTGATATCTTCTTCTGCCATGACCTTTTCTCCCGTTCACCATTCCTTCCAGTGCATCCTTCAGTAGGCAGTTCCTTCTCAACCAGTGACCCAGCCAATTCCTTTTCCTCTTTCTGATCAGTTTCAGCAGCACTCTTTCTTCATTCACTCTTTCTAACACAGCTTCGTTTCTTACTCTGTCCATTTCACACGCTCCATTCCTCTCCATGTCCACATTTCAATGCTTCTAGTCGCTTCTTTTCACTTCGTCGTAATGTCCATGTTTCCGCCCCATACAGTGCTACACTCCAGACAAAGCATTTCACTAGTCTCTTCTTTAGTTCTTTCACCAGAGATCCGCAGAAGATGTTCCTTTGTGTATTAAAAGCTTCTTGTCCATTGCTATTCTCTTTTTGACTTCCTGGCAGCAGCTCATGTTACTGCTTACAGTAGGGGAGAGTCGGGTAATATCGGACATCGGGTAGTATCGGACAGTGCGTTTCTTTCATCTACCACACGATGATAGTACCTGATTGACATGGTTACGTTTCTGTGATGTCGCATAGAGAAACGTAACCATGTCATTCAGGTACTACCATATGGTGGTAGATGAAAGAAACGCCCTTTCCGAAACTACCCGATGTTCGATACTACCTGACTCTCCCCTACGCCCCAAGTATTTGATGTTGTCCACTTGCTCTACTGCCTCCTTTAGAATTCGCAAGTTTACCTTCTTTACTTTTTTATATTATATATTACCTTCTTTACTTTTGTTCCTATGACCATGGTCTTCGTCTTGTTGGCATTTATCTTCATTCCATACTGCTCACAGATGTCATTTAGCTCCAGTAGCATAGCCCTTAGTATCATCTCTTCTTCAAGTAGAGTATAAATTAAAGTGGTAAAATAATTTCACAAAATATTAGCGATATGTGCCCTTTTTCTGCCCAACTACGAAAGGTACGAATTAAACAAGCACCAGTTGAGTAAATATTTATTTAATGCATACAAGAAGAGCAAAACACAAGATTTAGAATAAATTAACAAGCGTGTACTGTAAATTATACTATAACCTTTATTTAACATATTATCAGCACCAATATCAGACATTACTTTTTACTTTTCTGTACCTGAAATGTCCACAGTTCTTTCTTCATCAATAAACTGATACAACTCTCGAATGTCTTTCACTCTTTGACTCTTAATAACACAGTGTCCGCAACATTTTAACGGGGATCTTAACAGGATGAAAAATGTGTGCAAAAGTGGTACGAAGGAATCTCACGTCAACACACAGGTTGTGGTCATGTGGAGAACTTAAAATCATACTAACCGTTGTTTCTGTTATTGTGTACGATAGTTCTATTCGGTGTAAACCATCTTGTATCACTCGAAACAGGACCATCTGTCTTACTGAAAAGTTACCGATATCACTTTCCTTGAAGTGAAGGCTATAAGGTGTCATTGATTTACGATTCAGTGAAAAACTCAAATTTGCTTTTCTTTGAGGATAACTTTTATTCACACTTTTATACAGGGATTCTACAAAAGACCTTTCCGTTTTCGAACATATGTAATTTACGTTCTATGAATCTGAGATGCATGAAAACAGCACCAATGGAAAGAGAAACTCAGAAAGTTTAGTTGTGGCACCATTGTTTTCCTAGTTGGTAACATTGCCTCATAATAGCGTATATAAACAAATTTGTTCATTGTTGAGGCGAAATGGCTGCTATGTCCCGTCGCTCTTATTTCCGGCAGCCAATCACGTTATAGGTCGGCTACATTTAAACGTATGCGTCTTGTGATTCGCTGATGAAGATAAAGAAGGCTCGATAAATACTTAATATAATCGCCCGCCATTTTGGCTCTTTCGTTGGCGGTCGCAGAAAGCACAGGAGGACGTTATTTGCCGCTCAATTATTTGCTGAATTACAGTGCGTTTGATTTATTATCATAGGAGCTACGATATGATAATGTTTAACGATGTGGCAAATAGATCCCTCGGCAACGAAAGAACAAAAATGGCGAACGATACTACCTACCTAGACTTTATAGAGCCTTCACTTTCTAAGACATAAGCAAAGAGGCGGAGTCACGCCGGGAATAACAGTGTCGCAATTATATATTTACTTACTTATGGATTTTAATGAGCCGTCATCGGTCCCTATCCTGTGCAAGATTAATCCAGTCTCTATCATCATATCTCACCTCCCTCAAATCCATTTTAATATTATCCTCCCATCTGGATTCGCCCATACGTCCTGTCCATCTGAGACGTCTGGATTTAATGTTCCTAATTATGTCAGGTGAAGAATACAATGCGTGCAGTTCTGCGTTCTCTGTAACTTCATTTCTCGTAGCCTCAGAATCTTATTCTGAAACACCCATAATCGCTGCTGCTATAGAGGACAGTAAAGCTTGATTTTCATGTGAATCAGTCGGTTATTAATGTGAAAAGGACGTTACCGAACAAAATTTGGTGCAGATACACCTAGTGGGCCTACAATCCTTAAATGGTACACTGCTTTTAAGGCAAGATTTTTCGCAGGCGGTTGCGATTTCATCCGTACCGACTACAGTTGCTGAAAGACCTAAAACCAGAGGAAAAACTACTATGAAGAAATTTCTGCATAAGTATGCAGACTTTAATTGAAAACGATAATGAATTTATTTAGTTCCGTGGTGTTTTCTGACGAAGTCACGTTTCATCTTTCTGGTAAGGTGAACGGACATAACCGCAGAATCTGGGGGGCAGGAAAATCCGCGTACCTACGTGGAACTTGACTATAGGCTTGATGTGTGCCGTGTTACCAAGGGGGGACAGATTGAACATCTTAAAGATAAGGAACTAAACTTTTTGAGTTTTTCTTTCCACAGGTACTGTTTTCATGCACCTCAGATTCATAGGACATAAATTACATGTGTTCGAAACCGGAAAGATATTTGTAGGAGTCCTGTATTATTATATAACTCAATACTGGGTGTTCATTTCAAAGTGTGTCATGACGTCACTGTTGTTGGGTCACCGATTTGAAGCGAGTTTCAGTTTATATGTTAGAGAAGTTGCCTATTATTTAAGGCGTTCTTCAATCTGAACTTGAGAATGTGTACGGTATAACTTGAACGTCGTAGCAACAGATGGCGGTCTGTACGGTCTGTGTGCTACCATAACCTCTTTCGAACTGTGTTTTGCGCCGGCAAGTCGTACGCAGGGTATTTGTTATCATCGGTTGCGTATGGTAACATTCCACAACACAAATCAAATGCTCCGTGTCCATGTTGACCGTCGAAGTTAATGTCAACAAATACGTAAGTAATCGTCTTAACCCTCTCCCCATATCTCGACAGTACGTATTTCCAAACAGTTCACATTCCTGCCACTACCGGCGTTACCGTACGTATCGGCACGTACTCTTCAGAATGAACGCCGTACTTGCTAGCCAACTTCTCTGCCTCTTAGATTATACACCTGAGCTGCGGAAGTGTAGGAAGATTGAATTCTCTAGGCTCATCAGCTAGCCACATGACGGCATGCAGCGAGCCAAGACACATTCTGAACTGAACACCCAGTAGATACTTGCTAAATAAGTGATTGATGTTCATTTTTCTCTAATATGAAATCAAGTTTCATAAATGATTAAAAGGATATGTAATACTTTGTTACTCATGACAAATTTTTTCGTAACGAAGATTTCTTAACTGGAAAAATTGAATCAACGAAGCTTTGCTAATCAGAAAAGTCGAAGGAGAATAGTTCCATAGTTTGCCTAAATGGTTAATTGAACTTGATCCTGCAGCTTTTGGCAAAGCCTTCAACAATTTGAGCCATAGTTGTACGAAGTGAGGAGAGGTTTGTGTCTTAAAGTGAGGTTATACGACACTCTTCGAGAATTCTGCATTTGATGACATTTGTATACGAGTTGTGCGGGCATGTATACACTAGCCCCCGTCCTGGTGCAAGTCGGGCAGTCTACATACAAGGGGTAAAAAGAAGGAGCCTGCACGACTGTATAAGCTGTTGTGATAGTGACGTCACAGGAGTTGCTAAGCAACGGGAAACGGGGCTATGAAGATTTGCAGTGCATAACTGGTGTAAGGACCGGTACTTCATTACAAAGCTTGGCAGCACGGCCTGTTGGAGACTAAATCTGATTTGCGAGACAAAAGAAAAGCAAAGTGCTATGGTTGGTTAGATCCGAGTTGCAAGTGGACATGTACAGCCACCGTCACTGTACACGACGTAGTATTTCTGTCACATGTATAGGGTATTGCTTGAGTTTTTTTCAGAATGAAATTTGAGGAGTGGATAAAATTTTTTAATTAGATTTCGTGTTGTAGTATTTAAATAATTATGTAATACATCAGCTTAAAATTAAGAGGAAAACTTCGGAATATATAATATAATATAATATAATATAATATAATATAATATAATATAATATAATATAATATAATACAATGTAATATAATATAATATAATATAATATAATATAATATAATATAATATAATATAATATAATATAATACAATACAATACAATAAAATACAATACAATACAATACAATACAACACAACACAACACAACACAATATAATATATAATATAATATAATATAATATAATATAATATAATACAATAACTTACTTAATTACTTACTGGCTTTTAAGGAACCCGGAGATTCATTACCGCTCTCACACAAGTCTGCCATTGGTCCCTATCCTGAGCAAGATTAATCCAGTCTCTACCATCATATCCCACCTCCCTCAAATCCATTTTAATATTATCTTCCCATCTACGTCTTGGCCTCTCCACAGGTCTTTTTCTCTCCGACTTCCCAACTAACAGTTTATATGCATTTCTGGATTCGCCCATACGTGCTACATGTCCTGCCCATCTCAAACGTCTGGATTTAATGTTCTTAATTATGTCAGGTGAAGAATACAATGCGTGCAGTTCTGTGTTGTGTATCTTTCTCCATTCTCCTGTAACTTCATCCCGCTTAGCCCCAAATATTTTCCTAAGCACCTTATTCTCAAACACCCTTAATCTCTGTTCCTCTCTCAAAGTAAGAGTCCAAGTTTCACAACCATACAGAACAACCGGTAATATGACTGTTTTATAAATTCTAACTTTCAGATTTTTTGACAGCAGTCTAGATGACAAAAGCTTCTCAACCGACTAATAACAGGCATTTCCCATATTTATTCTGCGTTTAATTTCCTCCCGGGTATCATTTGTTCAACATTCTGGTCACGAGATATAATCATATACTTTGTCTTTTTGAGATTTACTTCCAAACCTATCGCTTTACTTACATCAAGTAAAATTTCCGTGTTTTCCCTAATCGTTTGTGGATTTTCTCCTAACATATTCAAGTTATCCGCATAGACAAGTAGCATTTTATTAATTTTCATGTGGTATCTGTCCATTCATCTATTTACATTTCTATAAAATATTGTATTCATATACTTAAAATATTAAACACAGCTTAGATTACCTTTAATGTTTTTCTTTTCCTGCAGTCAATTCTATACTCGTAATTGTTTTACAATCTGCTTCCAGGTTTCTTGTGGTCTAAACATGCGTACTAGTATTAGGCTTACATGAGATTTGTTGCCTGGCAAAATTCTTTTCAATCTTTATATCCCGTTAATTAATAGCTACTTGTCGACTATTTCAAAATTTAGAAATATATTCGTATTCTTTCCAGAATAAAGTATTTTCTGAATATTTATGACACTAGATGCTTCAACGAACACCAAACATGATATTATAGATGCGGGACTATAAAGGTATGCAAGAACGGAAAGAAACCCTATTTGGAAAAAATATAAAATGAATTAAATTGGACATGTAAACCAAATAGCGACATCAAGTTTGTCAAAATTAATAATGAAATGTACTCCAAATGAAAGAAGACAGTAGGACTGATTAGAGGATAAACTGACTGATAAATTCAAAGACTGCAACAGAGAAAATGGCTCACTTCATTTGAAAATTAATTATGCTAATAATAACAGTTTCACTTAGCATCTCGCTTCATTATATTTATTTAATGTTATTTAGCATAATTTCTCTAAAAAGTACAAAAATCCCATTTCCGTAAAATACGTACACAGCACAGCTCATTTATCTAAAAAAAAATGGTTAATGAAACTGAGGGGATCAAAGGGTTGGAGGGGTAGTAGGTACCTTTGCCTGAGGTGGACTCCCCGCTACACCTAGGGCTGCGCTCAGGAAATTACAAGACCTCATTTCTGATGACGCTACAATCAAGACTGTTTGTGCTTGGTGATGAACCACATCCTGCAAGAGATGGACCGCTTGAACTGAACACAGAGCAGCTAGACATACCTGTTGATTAACTCTCGTACAAATTGCAGTGTACTTATACCTCTAATAAGGATATAAGAGAAGGACAACTTCGAAAATAAACCCAGGAAGAGGACTTTAAACAAATTTCCTAATGCTAATAGAAACGATAAAAATTTTAAACAGTAAATGTTTATACCATTTTAAAACAATTCCATAAAGTGATGGCCGAACCAACGAACTAACCATTATGGAGCATAACAGCCCACCAAAAGGAAGGAATAGAGATTATATAAGTGAGACTTTCGAGACCTGTGTAAGGCTACAATATCGATTCAAATCGAAATTAATATATATATATATATATATATATATATATATATATATTCATTGATTGCTTCACTGCAAACCCAGCATTCTCTAACATTTTCTATTTTATGATAACTTCTTCTGCCCCGAACTCTTTTCCCGTTCACTATTTCTGCCAGTGCATTCTTCAGCAGACAGTTCCTTTTTTAGCCACTGACCCAACCGAGTCCTTTGTGAATATTTTTATCAGTTTTTGCACCACACTCGCACTTAGTCAACTATCTGACTCTATTGAGAAATACGTACACTGCTGCGGCTCTTTAGTAGAATGCGTTAGCGTCTAAAGAAAGCACAAAATAGTACAACGTAATCTGATGTGATGTAGAGACTCCAAGCCCCCGTATACTAGTAAGGCATAATGTCACAAACACGTTCATGTCTGAATATTTCTGATGAAGTAAATACTATACAACGTTTTAAGAATATTTTGGAACGTTCAAGGTAATATTTATTTATTCATTTATTTATTTCTTATTTATTGAATTCTTTTTTACTTACGTATTTACTTATTTATTTGTTTGTTTCTTTGCTTATTTATTTACTTCCTTACTTATTGACTTAGTTATTTATTCATTTATTTGTTTCTTTGCTTATATAAGTTTATTTACTTTCTTACTTATTGACTTATTTATTAGTTATTTGTTTTTTTACTTATTTGTTTACTTTCTTAATTATTGACTTATTTATTTGTTTTTTTACTTATTTGTTTACTTGCTCACTTATTGACTTAGTTATTTATTTGTTTGTTTGTTTGTTTCTTTGCTTATTTATTTACTTGCTTACTTATTGACTTAGTTACTTATTTATTTGTTTGTTTCTTTACTTATTTATTTACTTCCTTACTTATTGACTTAGTTACTTATTTATTTATTTGTTTCTTTGCTTATTTATTTACTTCCTTACTTATTGACTTAGTTACTTATTTATTTGTTTGTTTCTTTGCTTATTTATTTACTTCCTTACTTATTGACTTAGTTATTTACTAATTTGTATGTTTCTTTGCTTATATAAGTATTTACTTTCTTAATTATTGACTTATTTATTTATTTGTTTTTTTACTTATTTGTTTACTTGCGTACTTATTGACTTAGTTACTTATTTATTTGTTTGTTTCTTTGCTTATTTATTTACTTCCTTACTTATTCACTTAGTTACTTATTTATTTGTTTGTTTCTTTACTTATTTATTTACTTCCTTACTTATTCACTTAGTTACTTATTTATTTGTTTGTTTCTTTACTTATTTATTTACTTCCTTACTTATTGACTTAGTTACTTATTTATTTCTTTCTTTGCTTATTTATTTACTTCCTTACTAATTGACTTAGTTATTTACTCATTTGTTTGTTTCTTTGCTTATTTATTTACTTCCTTACTTATTGACTTAGTTATTTACTCATTTGTTTGTTTCTTTGCTGATATAAGTATTTACTTTCTTACTTATTGACTTATTTATTTATTTGTTTTTTTTTACTTATTTGTTTACTTGGTTACTTATTGACTTAGTTATTTATTTGTTTTTTACTTATCTGTCTACTTGCTTACTTATTGACTTATTTATTTGTTTTTTTACTTATTTGTTTACTTTCTTAATTATTGACTTATTTATTTATTTGTTTTTTTACTTATTTGTTTACGTGCTTACTTATTGACTTATTTATTTGTTTTTTTACTTATTTGTTTACTTTCTTACTTATTGACTTATTTATTTATTTGTTTTTTTACTTATTTGTTTACTTTCTTAATTATTGACTTATTTATTTATTTATTTATTTGTTTTTTACTTATTTGTTTACTTGCTTACTTATTGACTTATTTATTTGATTTTTACTTATTTGTTTACTTTCTTACTTATTGACTTATTTATTTATTTGTTTTTTTACTTATTTGTTTACTTTCTTACTTATTGACTTATTTATTTGTTTTTTACTTATTTGTTTACTTTCTTAATTATTGACTTATTTATTTATTTGTTTTTTTTTACTTATTTGTTTACTTGCTTACTTATTGACTTATTTATTTGTTTTTTTTACTTATTTGTTTACTTTCTTACTTATTGACTTATTTATTTGTTTTTTTACTTATTTGTTTACTTTCTTAATTATTGACTTATTTATTTGTTTTTTTACTTATTTTTTTACTTCCTTACTTATTGACTTATTTATTTATTTGTTTTTTTACTTATTTGTTTACTTGCTTACTTATTGACTTAGTTATTTGTTTGTTTGTTTCTTTGCTTATTTATTTACTTCCTCACTTATCGACGTAGTTACTTATTCGTTTGTTTGTTTCTTTGCTTATTTATTTACTTCCTTACTTATTGACTTAGTTACTTATTTATTTGTTTCTTTGCTTATTTATTTACTTCCTTACTTATTGACTTAGTTATTTACTCATTTGTTTGTTTCTTTGCTTATATAAGTATTTACTTTCTTACTTATTGACTTATTTATTTGTTTTTTTTTACTTATTTGTTTACTTGTTTACTTATTGACTTATTTATTTGTTTCTTTGCTTGTTCATTTACTTTCTTACTTATCGACTTAATTATTTATTTCTTTGTTTGTTTCTTGGCTTATTTATTTACTTTCTTACACTTACTTATTGACTTAGTTATTTATTTGATTATTTAGTTATTGTTGTATTTTATGGACAGATATACCTATTCTAGGAAATAAAATTCATTTTATTAACGTTGTATCATATTCATAAATAAATTAAATGCTCTTAAATACCCATTTCCGAATGATCAATTTCTTACAGTCTATAACAGCGATGTCAGACAGGGACTAAACGGAGCGGAGCGCTCCGCTAGACTGGTTGCGTGCTCCGGTGTTTCCACAGACATAAGCAAGTTCAAGCTCCGATCTAGCTCCACAACCGGTATTGGAGCTTACAACTCTGACACTACTGGTCTATAATATTCCTTGACTTTAATGCTATACCTAAACAAGGCGCTTGCAGATTGCAGGGACTTGCTCCGCGTGTTATATCTAAGTACGTAAACATTGGCTTTTTCCTACATTGACGGATTAAATTGTTTGAAGAGTAGTTATGTATACAGAACACAAACGAATTCTCTTCATTGAATTTCACATTTCTGCTGAAGAAGTTGTACGTGTTGTGATTATGCAATTTTCTTCGGCTCTTTCTAGAGAATACACAGCTATAGAAACATAGCTTTTAAATTATTTAATAAGTAGCGAGGTTCCATTCAAGATAAGAAGAAACGTTGTACACGTCTAATGGATAATACGCAGTATTCGTGAGGATGAGCAAGCGAGTGTCCCAGAATTTCATTCATCGTTGCAACCAGGGTAGTATTAACGCATGGGTCAAATGGACTACAGGCCGGGGCGGCAAATTTTTGGGACTAGTATTCTTTGTACTGTACTCGAGCTGTGGAAATGTGAGAAATTTGCGCACATATGCAGCAAGAGGTTTACATTAATTTTTTATACAGGATCATTCACGAGGGAGGATTTACCGTCCCTTAAGGACTTCGGTACATTAAAATAATATATATGATATGCGTAAATCACTTCGTGATTTAAGACGGTGCTTATTCCGTCGGATCCCGGCCAACTAGTCACTCATAACGAGTGCACCTCAGCACATGTGTGGACTTCAGTCCTACGTTCATAGACATCTATGAAGTAGTGCAGAGGGCGGCCACTAGAGGGAACCCAAGAGTTGGAACTTAATCAGAGACAATTCTGTCCGACGCCGGGGTGGTATCCGGTGTGGCTTAGTGGATAAAGCATCAGCACGTAGAGCTGAAAACCCGGGTTCAAATCCCGGCGCCGGAGAGAATTTTTCTCCGTTCCATTACTCTTTCATCGTCCCTTAAGGAGCTTATTTCCGAAGACATTCTGATAAAAAAAATGTTATAGAAACATGTGTCCTAATCTCAATATTTTGAGAGTTACACTAATTTGAAGTTGTTTGTAAAATACCATTATTATTTAGTTTTAAGGGTAAAAGAATATCACAGGTGAAGAATGAACTATTCAGGAGTATCATTTAGTTAATTAGCTAGTATTCTGAAGTTAAAAATGTGTTGTGATTTCCATAGTTGCTTCGTACAGTTTTTTTTTTTTTTTTTTTTTTTTTCGATTTTTAACCACAAAATTACATTTTCCTTACGCATTTATCTCAACAATTGTTACAAATCACGCCACTCTTGTAAATTCTTCAAGACTGTGCATTAAAATGCATAATTAAACTGTGATAAATCAAGTTACTAAAGCCGTATGATCTGTAACAATTTTTGTGACAAGTGCGTAAGAATAATGTAATTTTTAGTTAAAAATTGAAAAACATAATTTGTACAAAGCAATTAATAACACATTTTTAGCTTCAGAACACCAACCAATTAAAGAAATGACACTTCTGAATAGTTCATTCTCTATCTGTAATATTTTTTTTACAGTTAAAATTAAAGAAAAAAGGTATTTTGCTAACAACTTCAAATTAATGTAATTCTGAAAATATTGAGATTAGGACACAATGTTTATGTGACATTTTTTGCTCAGAATGTCTTCGGAAATAAGTTCCGTAAGTGGCTGTAAATTCTCGTGAATCACCCTGTATATCTGAACAATAGATAGTTAATTAACTAATACGTGACAGGAAGCACGATTGTCTGATTATAATATACCAATCAAGACTCTATTGATGCCTCTTCTTAGTACCATATTGTCTCAAGTGCGTAGCATAATTAATGCTTGTAAGCATCTGAATTATTGTTACTTTCGGCTCATATTCCTTGAAAGCAAAATAACACCTGCTGTATGCAAACATTGGCAACATATTGATCAAATATCTGACATTCAGAGAGTACCTTTGGTTAGGGAGAAGTAATTATTCGATTTTAAAGTTACGAATTGATTTATGTTTAATATTTTTCTTCTTCCATATTTGATATCGTATTCGTTAGAGTAAAAGGTAGGAAGTTCGTACCAAAGCAGCAGATTTGAGATGAGTACAGCGAGGACTAGGCCTATAGATGTCATCCGCGCCTCGCCCTGCTCCCGCTCGCTACAGACGATAAGCAGTTCACATAAACAACGCATAGTATCATTCTGTGCAGCTGTGTATGGTCGTGAATAGTTTGAAGAATATTGTTAATTTATATTAATATTTTAGTTTCTGAACAAGTGAGTTATTCTGTTATTATTGTACTATTTACGTAATGTTAATATTGTAACATTATTATAAAACAAGAATGTAATTTTATTCTCACACCAATAATAATCAATTTCTACAATTTAATTCTATACACTCCCGTCAACAATGGGATTTCCACTCCACACCGTAACACAGTATTCGTTATTGCACTCCACAGACGACAATGACAATTCACTTGGATTATCGAGAACAACAATGAACTGTTAATCTTAACGTTCACAGAGCACTATTTACAAATCAGAACTGTCAGTTCTCAGTTCACAGTTCGTTTGCCTTGGCTAATTTCTTCTAGCTCAGTCACTCGAGTTCACAGTATCTCGAACCCCAGACCTTCAGAGACAGTCCACTGAACTTCGAACTCAGGTCCCCCAACTGCGGTCCACTGCACTCGAACTCAGGGCTTCGGATGCTCACACAGCTGCGAACACACTCAAGTCGAACTCCGGTCTCGAAGCTGGCTTCACTGCTACACAAGACTGGCTGGCTTGCTGTCCAACGATTACAACAACGACTGCTCAAGTTCACTCGCGTGTCGTAATTTATAACCAAACCATAGCTACGAGAATGTACGATTTCGCGAACAATCTTCACATACCGAGAGGATGACGCCTATCCAGACTTCTCTGGATTTCTCCCCTCAGTCACCAGCTGCTTACTCCCCCCTCACCCTTCGTCACGTCCACGCCTCCACCTCGTGCCCCCCTCTTACGTCTGTCCCCTCCAGACCCGAGAGGCCGCAACCTTCTTCACCGCGTTTTCTCGTGCCCCCCCGACCTCTGTGGGACGCGATCGACTCCCGACTGTCACAATATTATGCATTCGTTACCTCGTAAAACCAAATGCTTGCGTGCGCTGTAACATATAGTAAGAACCTTATGGTGGGGGTAAGTGAGCCCGCTTGCTGCGAGCAGAAGCGTAGCGAGGGAGGGAAGCTTCGCAGTCCACTTTCTTCTTTCCCTGACACTTAGGTAGGTTTCACGAAGTACCGAATGGTCTATATTAAGGTAGGAAGAGAAAAATATTAAGGGGTTAGGTACAGCTTACAGCAGTAAAATTTTGGAAATATTGAACATTTTTTCTCCATTACTGTGTCTTGTAGAAAAATGAAAATTAGTTATGTGTAAAGAACTGTCCTTTTGCTATATAATAAAAATATTTTTACGATTTAAAAATATATATATATATATATATATTTTTTTTTTTTTTTTTTTTCAAAATTCAAACTTGTGGCAGTTCACTGTGCAGTGATGAAGCGTTTCCCTCATAACTCAGAAACTAACCAACATTCTGTGATGAAATATTTCGTCTGTATTTATGCATGTTATAGGGTAAACTAGGGTCTGTTGGACAGTCGGGCATGTTGGACACTCTGTACTTTAACGTGTTACCTCGCCACTTGTGGGCACCACATTCTGCTAGAAGTCAATGACGGAAGTAGCCCCACTCGTGTCTACTTCCGTCATTGACTTCTAGCAGAATGTGGTGCCCACAAGTCGCGAGGTAACACGTTAAAGTACAGAGTGTCCAACATGCCCGACTGTCCAACAGATCCTAGTTTATCCTATCTACAATATGATGCAAAATCACTTCTCCGACTTTGATAGATTGTCTGACAAAAAAAAAATCATTTAAAAATGGTCAAATATCAATACTTTCTTCTAACACAAAATTAAAAAAAAAAAGTATTTATTAAGGAATGTAGTTGTATTGCAAACATGAGTTTCAGCAATAAAATAAAAGAGATAGAATATGTAAAAGTTAACACGTTTATGAGTTATGAGGGAAATTCTTCATCATTGCACAGTGAACTGCCACCGTTTTGAATTGTGAAAAAAAAATAAAAATATATATATATAGGTCTATAAATAATTTTTTTAAATCGTAAAAATATTTGTTTCATATAGCAGAAGGACAGTGTTTTACACATGCAAATTTTTATTATTATAGAAGATACAGAAATGGAGGAAATAAATGTTGAATATTTCCAAAAATTTTACTGCTCTAAGCTATACCTATCCCGATAATAATAATAATAATAATAATAATAATAATAATAATAATAATAATAATAATAATAATAATAATAATAATGATTTATTTTAGCTGGCAGAGTTAAGGCCGTAAGGCCTTCTCTTCCACTCAACCAGCAAAAAGTGTATATACATATGCATCAACTTACAAAGAATTCAACAGTTTGATTTAGGTGAGAGTTACATGTATACAAGAGTTATTTATGAATTAATCAAAAAAATACTATGCACTATTAATTAAACACTGAAATAAACTGTGTAGCAGAATTAAACTAAAATACATAGAATGTTAATATATTTCAAATGATATTAGATAATAGAAAGAGATTATTATGAGACAATTTTGAGAATGCAGCACAATCAGGATGATGTCTAAAGAAAAAAGCAACAGTGTAGTCAGTAATATTTTAAATCAGTATGATTGGAGTGAAATGCTAATAAGGTTATCTTTTAAGCTGTTCTTAAAGGTGTTTGTTGTCTTGCAGCCCCTAATACTTTGTGACAAGGAATTCCATTGACGCGAGGTGGATATTGTAAAAGATGAGGAATAACAAGATGTTCTATGAAGAGGTATATTTAGCGTGCCACAGATAAGTGATCTGGTATTTACGTCGTGGTTGAATATAGGTTGAATATAGAAAACTGTCAAAACTTTAATTAGTAAAATGAACAGAAAGTCCTCAGATAATGTGACACATAAAATTGAGCAAATTTTTTCAAGTTTTCCCAGTTTTGTTTTAAAATTGAAACAGTGGCATTATTTAAGAAATCGATGCGAGCACATTTAGTGTTATGTGATACGACTTACGAGTATATTACAACTAATTAGCCTACGGTAGTGAAAGTGAAAATTAATGGGAACATTGATTAGAATCTACGTGATGAAAATAAAATGAAATACCCTAAGTAAAATCTGTGATGGTTCAGCATTCTACGCAGTAAATGAAGCAAAGAGCGATTCATTCGCCGAAGGTTGAAGCAAAGTTCAGAATATAAGTCATTTGATTGAAAACGTGAATATTCTTGATATATCTTATAGCCGACTTATCTTGGAGAGGGAACGAATGTGCTGTACTACATCATTATTGACATTTAAATTTATTTAATTTTTTTATGCTGTTTTCATTTGAATATTGATTATTCAGTTCTCTGTCTTTGTTTTAATTAATTTTCGTACATCGTTATTTGTGTTGAGTAGGGCAGAATTTTTTTAATGGCCCAGGGCGGCAAAAATGTTAAATACAACCCAGATTGCAACATGTGCATAGAATGTAATGTGAAACAGCTGCTCTAAATTCAGATAAGATTCTCTGCATTTCCTTATAAATTACACGAAAGATCACTTGCCACACTGTAGTGCCGTAAAACAGCAATAACATTATCCGCGAAAACTGGTGATCTGCTTGCCAGACTGTAGTGCCGAGAGATGGCAGGAGCGTACTAGTCCGTAGGCCGATTCTTTTTGCTGATTGTGTTCTACGTCTGTTGATTTCTATACAGCATTATTGTAGTTGCACTTCTATGGAAGTCTTGCATACGTATTTATATCGTAATAATAATAATAATAATAATAATAATAATAATAATAATAAAATTGGATCTATAAAAATTGGAGATTTATCCTTCGAAGAGGTGGAAAAATTCAAATATCTTGGAGCAACAGTAACGAATATAAATGACACTCGGGAGGAAATTAAACTCAGAATAAATATGGGAAATGCCTGTTATTATTCGGTTGAAAAGCTTTTGTCGTCTAGTCTGCTATCAAAAAATCTGAAAGTTAGAATTTATAAAACAGTTATATTACCGGTCGTTCTATATGGCTGTGAAACTTGGACTCTCACTTTGAGAGAGGAACAGAGATTAAGAGTGTTTGAGAATAAGGTTCTTAGGAAAATATTTGGGGCTAAGAGGGATAAGATTACAGGAGAATGGAGAAAGTTACACAACGCAGAGCTGCATGCATTATATTCTTCACCTGACATAATTAGGAACATAAAATCCAGACGTTTGAGATTGGCAGGACATGTAGCACGTATGGGCGAATCCAGAAATGCATATAGAGTGTTAGTTGGGAGGCCGGAGGGAAAAAGACCTTTGAGGAGGCCGGGACGTAGATGGGAAGAAAATATTAAAATGGATTTGAGGGAGGTGAGATATGATGGTAGCGACTGGATTAATCTTGCTCAGGATAGGGACCAATGGTGGGCTTATGTGAGGGCGGCAATGAACCTCCGGATTCCTTAAAAGCCAGTAAGTTAGTAAGTAATAATAATAATAATAATAATAATAATAATAATAATAATAATAATAATAATAATAATAATAACTTGTTTATTTATACTGGCAAAGTTAAGGCAATAGGGCCTTCTCTTACACTGTACCAGGTCACAAAGTATACAAGCAGTGAAAATTTATCAAAAAGTTAAAGAACAGAATGCTAACATATTACAATAATAATAATAATAATAATAATAATAATAATAATAATAATAATAATAATAATAATAATAATAATAATAATAGCATAACAAAATCAACACTGAACAACATGAAAATAATATCATAATAGAAAAAGTAAAATACATTAGAATATAATTAAAGCAACTCATTTAGTACAAATAGTTAATATGGAAAACGTAAGGAAGAATATAATGAAGAAAGGAATTACGAAAATTGAATAAAATTCACAGTAAAAAAGTATGATAATAAATTCATCTGGTGATCAAGAGAACAAAAAACGGGAAAGGAAGGAAAATAAATATATATCTTTTTACAGAACTATCGCAGAGAATATGGCTTATAATTGGAAGGAATCTGAATTGAAAAAATGCAATTGTAGTTTATTTTTTGAACTAGACGTACGTCGAACGAATTGGAAATCTTCAGGAAAGCTTCAAATTTGTATTAAAATCAAAGTCGGTTTTTTTCTTGAGCGTATGCGGTGCAATGAAACGATACTCTGAGTATTTCCCTTAAAAGTGATCACGCTGTATAATCCCGCTATTTTCTCCAGAAGTTGCACAAACTTCTTGGGGCTGTCGAGGGAACGTGTGTGTCGGGTCAGCCGTACAATAGCTGCAGGTTCTGATAATTGCTTGCACAAGTCTGCGTCGTTAGCCTCGGGGTGGGCACTAAGCGAAAATCGATACAAAATTGTGACCCTAATCAGCACCCACATCACTGATGAATGAGGCTTCTAATTGACCTCCGGGGACACCGCGGGGCAATTGACGAATCGCGAACAGACGGTGTCTTTGCACCCAAAAATTCTGACAGA
The DNA here is from genome assembly GCF_040183065.1 of Periplaneta americana. NCBI lineage: Eukaryota > Metazoa > Arthropoda > Insecta > Blattodea > Blattidae > Periplaneta > Periplaneta americana. The sequence continues at coordinate 191,949,825 of NC_091117.1, read as the reverse complement.
AGAACTTTATTACTGTGAATAACAGTAGAGCAAGATGGTGGTGATAGTAGTGGATAGTAGTAGCAACAGATATGTTGAATATCAATGATAGAAATAGTAATGGTACCCGTATAATGCTAGTTTTAACAACTAAATAATAGTACATTATGCAACGAGCCTATAATGATAGTAATTAAGAAGCGCTTGCGCTCGTTTCATAATTTTCATACGAGCTTCTTAATTACCATTATAGGTGAGTTTCATACGGCTTTTTATGCTCGACCATATTTCTAACTTGAAATTACAGTATTCAGATGTATACATTTTATTTGTATCTGACAAGATCGGAAGTGACTTTGTTCTAGGTCGTGAATTGTGAGATGTGCGCAGACGCGAAAGTATTGATTTTTTCCGAGGAACAATAATGTCATTGACCTTGTGTAATCCGTTAAACTTGGTATAACCTTGATTATTGAATTCGACATAGAAAAACGAGATGACAAATCGAATTTATGTGAATATTATTTACAATTAACGCTAATTATTATAGTAACAGAACATTTTCCGAGGAACAATAATGTCATTGACCTTGTGTAATCCGTTAAACTTGGTATAACCTTGATTATTGAATTCGACATAGAAAAACGAGATGTCAAATTGAATTTATTTGAATATTATTTACAATTAACGCTAATTATTATAGTAACAGAACATAACCTTCTGCGACAGTATTGGATTTCCAGCCTCCGTGACTTTTCGCTAATTCTCTTTCGATTGCATATCCGAGAATACTTGCGGTTTTATAACGGTACAAAGCTGACTCGTTATTGGCTGAACACCTGTAAGCTGAGTTGTCATTGGCTGAAAACACCTGAACTTTAATGAGTAGGTGTATTTTAATGACATGCATTAAAGGACTGCTACCAGGTGTATAATTACTACATTTCGGCATGGTCGAGCATAAAATATGTTATTTTAATGCACCAAAGTACATATGATGTTTCCATGCAGATATTCTGCTTCATCGTACGATGAAAGAGTAATGGAACGCAGAAAAATTCTCTCCGGCACCGGGATTTGAACCCGGGACGATTCGATCCGACACCGGGATGGGAATCCGGTGTGGCTTAGTGGATAAAGCATCAGCACGTAGAGCTGAAAACCCGGGTTCAAATCCCGGTGCCGGAGAGAATTTTTCTGCGTTCCACTACTCTTTCATCCAACTAAATAAAAGATAATTAAAAATTTCAGCATCTGAAAGTACTTAATTTAGAAGATTTTGAAAACACAAAAGTTGCTGTGTTTCAGAGTATACATAATATAATAGTACATTAGGCAACGAGCCTATAATGGTAGTAATTAAGACGCGAGTACGTTTATGAAACGAGCGCTTGATCTCGTTTCATAATTTCCATACTCCCGTCTTAATTACCATTATAGGCAAGTTTCATACGACTTTTTATGCTCGACTACATTTCTAACTTGAAATTATTCATAAGTATTCATGTTATTCTTATCTGACTGGGGAGCGAAACTGACCTTGTGCAATATCTCGTAAATTGTGAGATGTGCGCAGACGCGAAAGTATTGATTGTTTTCCTAGAAAGAAATGTCATTGACCTTGATATAATGTACAGAGTAAAATAAAGATTAATCTTGATATAACCTTGAAATTGATGTAGACATTGAAAAACGAGATGACAAATTGAGTTTATTTGAATATTATTTACAATTAACGCTAATTATTATAGTAACAGAACATAACCTTCTGCGACAGTATTGGATTTCCAGCCTCAGTGACGTTTCGCTAGTTGTCTTTCGATTGCATATCCGAGAATAATCGATAGGCCTACTTACGCTTTCATATTGGTACAATTCTATTTTATGATTGGTGTAACACCTGAACTTTAATGAATAGGTGTACTTTAATGAGGTCCATTAAAGGGCTGCTACCAGGTGTATAATTACTACATTTCGGCATGGTCGAGCATAAAAATAATTTAGTATCTCTGCCGAAATGACTTTTTCATTTTTAATTTAATCCTGTAATGCAACTTCTCGTTTTACGCCGAGGCTATATCGCGGAATACTTAAATTGCTGAGACTGATTTAAATTAATAAATTCACTGTTTAAAGCTGATGAGTTAGTGTCTCATATATAATAATAATAATAATAATAATAATAATAATAATAATAATAATAATAATAATGGTTTATTTAACCTGGCAGAGTTAAGGTCGTAAGACCTTCTCTAACACTCAACCAGGAGTAAAACTGCGTTACAAAAAACACTTTAATAATCCGTGGCTCTACAGCCCGAGATCGATCAGCCGGCTGCTGGCCTCACGCCCACATGCCGAAGCAGAGGTGGACGATCATCCAACCAGAATGGAGGTATCGTGTGGTTAGCACGATGATCCTCCCAGCCGTTATAGCTGGCTTTCCCAACCGGATTTCGCTATCGTAGCTCCCCAAGTGCATCACGATGCTGGGTGGGCACCGGTCCCATACACTGGCCGAAATTTCATGAGAAAATTCCTTCCCCCATGAGGACTGGAACCAGCGCGCATTCCGTAACACAAAAAACACTACAAATTTACAAAGTACACTACAATTTTACGCACAAAACTGAATAAGATAATAATATAATGTAAACAACAAGTAAGTAGAAATCAGACATAATATATAACATATAGTAAGAAAGGAAAGAGCATAATAAAATGTGAACAGCAGGTCAAGACATCTATATGTAGACAGTAGAACAAGTGGAAAGCTTCAAATACTTGGGGTGTAATATAAGCAGTAACATGAGCTGCTGCCAAGAAATCAAAAGGAGAATAGCAATGGCAAAGGAAGCTTTTAATAGAAAAAGGAACATCTGTGGACCTCTGGAAAAAGAGCTCAAGAAGAGACTAATAAAGTGCTTTGTGTGGAGTGTGGCATTGTACAATACAGAAAAAAAAAAACATTACGACGAAGTGACGAGAAGCGAATAGAAGCGTTTGAAATGTGGATATGGAGAAGGATGGAGCGTGTGAAATGGACAGACAGAATAAGAAATGGAGATGGTTGGAAAGATTGGAGAAAAAAGAATGGTGCTGAAACTGATTCTGTCACTGGCTGAGAAGAAACTGTCTTCTGAAGGATGCACTGGAAGGGATGGTGAACGGGAGAAGAGTTCGGGGGAAAAGAAGATATCAGATGATAGATAACATTAAGATTCATATGCGAAGCAGGATAAGAGGAAGGCAGAAAATAGGAAAGACGGGAAAATGCTAAGTTTGCAGTGAAAAACGTGCCCTTATGCAGAAAACTATGAATTAATGAATATCTACAGTATGTATGAATGTCACTGTCTTTGGATGCGAGGTGACTATTGCGGTTGCGGGTTCGATCCCGGCCCAGGTCAATGGCATTCAGTTGTGCTTAATACGACAGGCTCATGACAGTAGATTTACTGGCATGTAAAAAAAACTCCTGCGGGACAAAATTCCGGCACACCGGCGACGCTGATATATCCTCGGCAGTTGCGAGCGTCCCTAAAAAATCATAATTAAAAAAAAAGCTTAAAATTGCTCTCAGTGTCATTTGTCACACTAACAACATTGAAAAATTGAATGGTAAATTTTTTGTTAAAATAAACCCATTTTATTAACAATTCAATAAACTTATAAAATAAATTTTTAACAAAGTTATGTGACTTAACCTTCAACTGGTATCTATGGGTCAATATAGACCCATATTGCTAGATATCGTAATGTACATTTAAAAAGCGATACCAGTTGAGAGTTAAGTGTAATCCTTTATTTTATTGGATTTTCTTGTGATCTCTATCTGCAATAATATCTGTGGTGTTCGGGTAAAGAGGTATAAGTCATTTTTTTGTCCAGGTGGAGTTTTGTTCCCCAGATGAACACACAAGTTAAATTATACAAGTGGGTGTGCAAAAATCAAAGAATACTAGCAGTTGATGTGTTTTATTTGTGTAGAAAATTATTTGTAATAAGGGTTCCAAGTTTAATTTTCATTTATCTCCGAACTCATTTTTATGACTTACCTCCCTTTACCCAAACACCACAGATATATGTTTTTAGATTACAACTGCTCAAGAAAATCCTGTCTGCTTTCCAAAAGCTGAAAGCTAGAATGTATAAAATAGTTATATTGCGGGTTGCTCTATACCAGCTGTCATCAGCACAGTGCACCCTCGGGCTTGCCTCTCTTACCCGCTGATAAAACACTGCACTATAGTGCATCCGTGGCTGATGGCGGGTATGCTCTCTCTCTCTCTCTCTCTTTTTGCTGCACGACGGGGAATATTACAATGCACTGCTTACCCGTTACTCATTTCAGCGAGTGCTGACGAGCACTGATCTATATGGTTCTGAAATTTGAACTCTCATTTTGAGATAGGAACAAAGGTTAAGAGTGTTCGACAATAAGGTGCTTAGGAAAATATTTTGGACTAAGAGGGATGAAGTCACAGGAGAATGGAGAAAGATAGACAACGCAACCTCAGGTACAGAAGACCAGCACTGTACAGACTGCGCCACTCAGGCCATGTTCAAGCCATTCTTGTGTGATATATGACGAAGTGAATTGGCCTTTGAAGTGTTGCTTTATAATAGGGGATTGAAAAGATTAAGAACTATAAGGCCCAGTTGTATAAAACTCCCTGACTAAAGATCAATTTTGTTCGAAGATCGGAAAGTGAACCGAGTTCAGACACTTCTTCCATTGTATAAAACTTTTCTGAGATCTAATTACCTAGGTTCGAATACAATCTAAGTTCACGTGAAAAGGACTTGGCAACATCGCATAAACATGTGAAGTATGTGATGCGCGGGACACGTTGTACAGGTTTTTCAGTGTCGCCAATTTAGCGACTTTAACTCTTTTTCAACGACAATTTCTTTTAACTTTTATATTGCTTAAATAGAGATTTAGCGACCTTTTTAGCACCTTTCTTTGTTGATAATAAGAAATCTAGCGACTTTCCAACTACTTTTTGGCGACTTTCCACACACTCTGTTGGAGACACTGGTTTGTTTTGTGCGTTGTATGAGTAAATAATGGCGTACAATAAGAAGTAGTTTGATCGTTCTCCAAATTATGTTATGGTGTTTGATACTGCTAAACATAATAAAGCTTTATAAAACGACAATTTTCGTTTAGTAATACAGTTAATTGAAAATTTATGGACGTACCTAACATATCCATGAATAATTAATGGTTGTTATAAGCATAATATAATTATAGGTTATGTTATTTGATACTGCTGAACACGATAAAGCCATATAAAATATAAGAATGTGTATATTAAGGCAAGAAATTGAAAAACAAAAAATATATATATACAGTATATAAACGTATCTACCATATATATTAATAGTAATGGTTATTCTTTTTGTACAATCTGCCACTCGTATACTTCAAACAGAAAAGAAATAACTGAACTTGGATCATCTAACTTAATCGGAGAAATTTCTTCAGTCATATTTGACTTTAGTTTAAGACAAATTAATCTTAGATTAGACTTTATACAACACAAAATTCCAAGTTTAGCTAGAATGAGGATCAATTTAACCTCTGATCTAAGATTAAATGGTTTATACAATTGGCCCTAAATGGATTGAAGTATGAACCCTGCAATTTGTGGTCATTGTTGTAGGTTGTAAAAAAATACAAGAGGCCGATACTGCTGCTGATAAGAAGCGTTGTGGTTATCCGAATTTCGTAGAAAACGTTGTGAATGCTGCGAGTCTTTTAGAAGAACTCCAGGAAATCAGACACGGTTCGGAATACAGAACATGCAGTGTGAATTAAGTTGCGAGGTTACATCAGACGAGCTAGTCAACCGACAGGGTGGTGTTTTCTGAGAAATTCTACACCTGATCTTTTATGAATTTTTCTATGAACTTATGTACATCTGAATAAACTTAGAGGGCTTTCAAACATTTTGTGAATTTTGAATAATCTTTTATATTCTTATATTATTACTAAAAAGTCTGTTATAATTCAGTTATATGACTTATCATTTAATATAATCTACAAAATATTGTAGCTTACATTACATGCACATATTGTAAACGTTTTCGCCTTAAAACTGGCATCTTCAGACAAAAAATAATCTGAATATTATATGAAAAATTGCATGAGTGTTGTAAGTGACATATATGAAGCTTACATGAGCGATTATACATACTAATATACATAATTACAAAGTATAAATGTTAAAATTACATAAACTAAAACACATAAAAAAAGTTAAAAATGTGGTGCACTCAAGTTAAAAACATGAATGTTCTTGCAATTAATAAAATTACGCTTTGCTTGTTACATTGATGTGAATAGCTTCAATAAATTTGTTGTATAATATTGCGTTATAATATCTTCAATTATTGACGTTGAGTATACTGGCTTTAGTTTGTGATTTATAAAATTTCGAGATAAGACATAATGTGTATTGACAATTGTGATATATAGATAGATGTTACGATGTATCTGGCTCAACTTATGGAGTTAAGCTGATGTTATGTGTGTCAAATTGCGTGCTTAACTCATGCTACTTCATACGATGAAAGAGTAATGGAACGGAGAAAAATTCTCTCCGGCACCGAGATTTGAACCCGGGTTTTCAGCTCTACGTGCTGATGCTTTATCCACTAAGCCACACAGGATACCCATCCCGGTGTCGGACAGAATCGTCTCAGTTTAAGTTCCAACTCTTGGGGTCCCTCTACTTGCCGCCCTCTGCACTACGTCATAGATGTCTATGAACGTAGGGAACCCAAGAGTTGGAACTTAAACTGAGACGATTCTGTCCGACACCGGGATGGGTATCCGGTGTGGCTTAGTGGATAAAGCATCAGCACGTAGAGCTGAAAACCCGGGTTCAAATCTCGGTGCCGGAGAGAATTTTTCTCCGTTCCATTACTCTTTCATCGTATGATGACGCAGAATATCTGCATGTAAATATCATATGTACTTCGGTACATTAAAATAATATATCATGCCACTTTATTCGTAAAATAGATAGTTGAGCCATATGCTTTGTAACATATATATATATATATATATATATATATATATATATATATATATATATACATACACATGTCTTATCTTCTAATTTTATAAACCACAAACTAAAGCCAGTATACTCAACGTCAATAATTATTGAAGCTATTATAACATACTGTAATATAATACAACAAATTTATTGAAGCTACTGACATCGATGTAACAAGCAAGGCGTAATTTTATACAATGCACAAACATTCATGTTTGAACTTGAGTGCACCACATTTTTAACTTGTTTTATATGTGTTTTAGTTTATGTAATTTTGACATTGATACTTTGTAATAATGTATATCAGCATGTATATTCGCTCATGTAAGCTTTATATATGTATGTATGTACTCGTATGTATGTATGTATGTATGTATGTATGTATGTTTGTCATTTGGAACACTCATGCAATTTTTCATATTACTCGTATATTCAAATTCTTTTTATCTGAAGATGCCGGCTTTAAGACGAAAACGTTTACAACATTTATATAAACTATGTTGTAGATTACATTAAATGATAGATCATATGACTGAATTATAACAGATTTTTTTAGTAATTATTTTAGAATTGATTTCAAATATTACATTAGCCCAAAATTGTAAATTATATTGTTTTTTCTTTTATATTTAACAATTCCTTGCAGAAAGGGGATAAGTCATGGTTCGATTAAACAACTTTAAACAAAAGTGTTTGAGATGTCAGATGTCTAACATGATGTACTAGACTTCATTATTCATAAACAAAGTAAGAAAAAATATTTATAATGATTACTCCAGTATTGGAAGAAGAAAACAGTTTTTATTGATTATCTCAAAAGTAAGATTTTATGAATTGTCTCCTTTCTGCAATGACCGATTCATATATAAAACAAGTTAAAATGTGGTGCACTCAAGTTAAAAACATGAATGTTATACAATTTATAAAATTACGCTTTGGTTGTTGCATTGATGTGAGTAGCTTCAATAAATTTGTTGTATAATATTGCATTATAATATCTTCAATAATTATTGATATATATATATATATATATATATATATATATATATATATATCTATCACTTAGAACACTCATGCAATTTTTCTTATGATATCCAATTTCTTTTTTGTCTGAAGATGCCGGTTTTAAGGCGAAAACTTTACAACATATGTATGTAATGTAAACTATGTTGTAGATTACATTAAATGATAGGACATATGACTTAATTATAACAGTTTTTTTAGTAATAATATTAGAATTGACTTACTGATCCTTCAAAACGAATTGTAAACTATAAATTCTTGTTTTAAAGAGTATTGTCAAAGAATTAAAATTGCCAGTATTACACAAATTAAGTGAAACGTTTGTTACCAAAAACTCATGAATATTCTTTTGTACTGAGGACGTGTTCTATTCGTAGAAACCGCAAGCCAATTATGTTGCTTCAAGTAGAGCAAGGATCTGATATTGAATTCTCTTGTAGGTTGCTTCCCTTAATTGATTCGAAGGTTTGTACATCGATTCCGAGAACTACCCTTTAGGGAGTCGTATGACGTAGTGATATCAGTTTCCGTATCTCCCCCCTCCCCAAAACAAATCGGTAATCAAATAAGTGGGGTACATGTGAGCTGGCTACTCCCTGGAAAGCGACTGGTCTCTCTGCAGGGTCACATTTTGTAATATGATGGCGTCTACAGGGGGAGGAGGTGCCTAAAAGTCCCTAGTTACCGCTCAGTAGCTCGTGACACGCGGGCTCTGCGCAACAAGGGCACAAGAAGAGACGCTGCATCAAGTGTCTGGGATGGTTATATGATGTAATTATGCCGGCACAGTGGGGGGAATAAAATGTGAACAGAAATCGAAGTATTCTAAAGAAACCTTACTTAGATCTGTGTCCCGTCGGTCTAATTTCCGGCAGCCAATCACGTTGCAGGTCGGCTACATTTAAACGTGTGCGTCTTGTGATTCGCTGATGAAGATGTTAAGCATTTCCTAAGGCCGGATAAATACTTAATATAATCGCCCGCCATTTTGGCTCTTTCGTTGACAGTCGCAGAAAGCACACTAGAACGTTATTTGCCGCTCAATTATTTGCTCAATTACTGTGCGTTTGATTTATTATCTTAGGAGCTACGACATGGTAATGTTTAACGGTGTGGCAAATAGATCCCTCGTCTGGTAGCTCGACAACGAAAGAACAAAAATGGCGAACGATACTACTTACCTAGACTTTATAGAGCCTTGACTTCCTAAACAAAGAGGAGGAGTCACGCCGAGAATAACAGCGTCGCGACTATAACATGTTATTCACTTTTACGTCTGACAGATATGTTTGTATTTATTTACACTGCAAGTGGGCAAGCACTCGGTGGCAGTGGTATACACAATATAAACAGTACACAATGAAATTACAATACACAATACAATTAAATACACAATGCAATTTTATACGCAATACAATAAGAATACACAATACAATTATACACAATAATTGCAATTAATAATAATAATAATAATAATAATAATAATAATAATACATAAAATAACGTAATTAATAAGTGATTACAACCTACATATGTATAGGCCCTACATAAGTTTCATATTGGTACTGATAATAATCTTTCACTTTACTCTCATCTCACTCACTGTACTGGCACTATGACACATTTCACTGACACTGTAGAACACATTTCATTGACCTGTAAATTATCACTGATTGGAACTATTCACTGCACTGTAAAACCATAACTTCACTGGCTCACCACGCTTCACTGATATAACAGTTCAAATAAGATAAACAATTACACCCTTATTCATACTTATAAACAGAACTACATTTAAACTAAACATTTCTAGTCTAAGACTCTTTTACAAGCTATTTTCAAACAATTTACAATTCAAACCAGGGGAGTAACACGTCAGGCTAAATAAGTACATGTCACCTTAAAAAAATTGTCACCTTAAAAAAATTGTCACCTTAATTTTAATTTACACTTTATACACAACTTTTTAAGTTATTTTACATGAGATCGGAACCTTCTCCTTTTATTATATGTCCATCCTACTTTCATCGTTAGTATTTTATTATATTGTTTTTTAATGTCGTTCATTCACTCATTGACTCATGCTATCACTCGTACTCATTATTTATTTTCTTAGTTTATTTGTTTTTTCTGTCATTACTTTTCTTCATTCCTTCAAATATATATATAATAATAATAATAATAATAATAATAATATTTATTAATACTATACACTTGAGCTACATTAGGCATTGCAGCCCGAAAGAGCAGAAGCTCGTGCTCGGGCGCAGTTCAGATCAGTTATACAAAATATATCACAAAATTACGAGAGTTCATTGAGCACAATCACATTAATAAATGGTAAAATACATACAGCATGTAATAACAGGGTCTATATACAAATAGAAAATACAGAAGTACATGAATATTAGAGTAACAATTTTAACTCAATTGGCTTAAACAATTAAATAATTAATCTGATTTGTTTCTTAAATCTATGTGTGTTAAGTGTACTTAGCTCAGGGTAAGCTCTAATTAATGTATTATATATTTTGGGTCCAAAATTTCTGCTGTGTTTTAATCCAGCAGTTGTGTGGCATTTGGGAGTATTTAGAAAGAAACTGTAGTTTTGTCTCGTCTGGTATTCATGAGGATCATATTTAAATTTATTGTGGTTTTTATGGAAGTAAATCAGCAATTTTTGTTTATAAATTTGTTCTAGATTTGATACGCCAAATTCCTGAAAAATTAATTTTGTTGGGTAATCAAAAGGTTTATATAGACAAATTTTGATAATTCTTTTTTGGAGCAGATTTAAAGGACGGAGAGTCGATTTTGCCATTCCTCCCCAACCTAAAATACCATACTGAATTATTGATTGAAACAGAGCTAAGTACACAGTACGCAGAACATAAACAGGTAAATAAGAGCGTAGAATGGAAAATTTGTGGATTGTTTTACGCAATCTGTTACACAGAAAGGAGATATGCTTGTCCCATTTTAAATGTTGGTCAATAATAATGCCTAAATATTTAACTTGTGAGGATATACTCAAAGCGTTACATGAGCAAGTAGGTAGGTTACAATCATGTATAGTTATACTTATATTATTATTTATTTCTAGTTGCTCAAGGCCATGTGATGTTAATGAAAATGGTATTAATTTTGTTTTAGAAACGTTCAAAGAAAGTAAGTGAGCATCCAGACATTCTTTAATAATATTAATACCACTGTTAGAATTTTGATATATATATATATATATATATATATATATATATATATATATATAATTAATTTGACTGCCTCAAACAACCGGCGAAAGATACCTAGAGAAGAATGAGGACGTGTATATAGTATTTGTGGACCTAGGAAAGGCGTTTAATAGAGTGGATTAGAATAAACTAATGGGGATCCTAAAGAAAATTGGCGTGGATTGGAAAGAGAGCAAGCTGTTCAATAACCTTTAAATGAAACAACGAGTCACAGTCAGGATAGGAGAAGAAATGCCTGAAGAAAGTGAAATAGGGAGAGGAGTACGACAAGGATGTCCTTAATCACCTACATTGTACAACATCTACTTGGAAGATTTAGTGAAGAACTGTTTTCAGAATATGGGAGGAGTGATAGTAGGAGGAAGAAGAATAAAGTGTATAAGATTTGCTGATGATATGGCGTTGTTAGCAGAAGAGGAGACGATACTAAAGGATATGCTGCTGGAGCTAAATGACAGCTGTAAGCAGTATGGGATGAAGTTAAATGCTAACAAAACGAAGACAGTTAAATGCTAATAAAACGAAGACCATGGTCATGGAAAGAAAAGACGAGAAGGTAAACTTGCGAATTCTAAATGAGGCAGTAGAGCAAGTGGAGTGCTTCAGATACTTGGAGTGTACTATAAGCAGTAACATGAGCTGCTGCCAAAAAGTCAAAAGGAGAACAGCAATGGCAAAGAAAGCTTTTAATAAAAAAAGTGAAGAGAAGTAACTTGAAGCATTTGAAATGTGGATATGAAGAAGAATGGAACGTGTGAAATGGACAGACAGAATAAGAAATGAAGTTGTGATGGAAAGAGTTGGTGAAGAAAGAATGATGCTGAAATTGATGAGAAAGAGAAAAAAGGAATTGGTTGGGTGACTGATTGAGAAGAAAAATTGCCTTCTGAAGGATGCACTGGAGGGAATGGTGAACGAAAGAAGAGTTCGGGGCAGAAGAAGATAGACGACATTAAGATATATGGGTTATATGAAGAAACAAAGAGGAAGGTAGAAAATAGGAAAGACTGGAGAATTCTGGGTTTGCAGTGAAAGACCTGCCCTTGGGCAGAACACTATGGATAAATGAATAGGTCTATACAGGGACATCATTTTATTTTTACTTCAATTTTTATTGTACCTGAGTTTTTGAATGTACTTCACTCCCACCCTTCTACTAATGAAGTTCAACCGTCCTCCACACAGATCCAAGACCGCATATACGGTCATAGTAGCCTTACGGTCATAGTAAACAGTACGTTCCAAAAATATGTTCGCATTTTCCAGTGACGAAAGAGCTTTCAATATTGAATCATTTTCGTACAGGTACTGTCGTCCATTTGCCTACGTCGTATCGCGGTTTCCCCCACCAGATTTTATTCGCCAGCTAGTGGCTGGACTGTCTTAGCTCTTTTCTGAGAACATTAATTTCTGTTAGGAATTGGACGTCTACGTAATATTATACAACTGTTTAAAATAACTTAAATAAAAGGGCCTCGTTAAGTAATTAACTGTCACGTGATTTCCTCCCTTTCTACGACCCTACGACATAACCACTTGGACGGACAGTTGATAGCATGTCTGAGTAATTTTATCTTTTTGGATCGGTCAGAAGTGAAGATTGAATTTACAGTACGTAAGGTACTCTTTTAAAGAGTAGATACAGAATTATTTCAACATTTCAGTACGAAGAACGAAACTGGTAATTGGGATTAGGTACAATAGTCTATAGTGCGATAATATACACAAAAGAACTGAAGCCTCTGTCGAAATGAACGGCCACCATTTTAAAAAATGTGTTTAAATATCCATATTATGGTTATTTTTCAATTTAACTTCATGCTCTATATTGTACGCTAATGTGCTGTAGACAGTATAATATAACTTACACTGCATAATTAATACGTCCACATGGACAGCTCAGTTCATGAGTAAAAACACTAATTGTTAATACTGTACTGTATTTTGATTAAACAAAAACCTAATGAAAATGATCAAACTCAAAAGCGCAATATTTTCTAGTTTACGTAAATGGATGAACTACGTTTCTTCCCTCCTATACCTAGTCAAGTGATTTGTTTGTATATTACGCCAGTATCATCGAACTCCAGTCGTGGAAGGGGGTAACAAACGGCGTTGATCCAGAGGTATAGGCAAGTTAATATTAAAAATGTTAGTAAAAATAAAATGATGTCCCTGTACATACATAAGCCTATACACACATAGGTAGACTATATAATTCTTTTGTTAAAAATATGTATTTATACCGAGTAAAACCTTTGGAAGTTAAGACGAGGAATGGATGAAGATGATGATGATGATGATAATAATAATAATAATAATAATAATAATAATAATACAGTAATGATAATAATAATAATAATAATAAGAAGAAGAAGAAGAAGAAGGAGAAGAAGAAGAAGGCTTTATTTTTTCTGGTAGAGTTAAGGCCATGGGACCTTCTCTTCCACACAACTAGAGGATAAAAAGGAAATATGTGATAATATAATGTTAATACGAAATAGGTATACTTAAGACAAAATCAAAACAGAATAATATGCATAAGTCAGAGAATAAATTATCGAACTTGAATATCTACTTAAGCTTGATGACAAATTAAATTACATGGTTACTTTATAAACTAGTTACAATTGTGAATTCTAATACTATATACCTTGAGACACCATGCGTTCTAAAATAAAATGTTTCACTTCGAACTTGAAAGCGTTTAAGGTCCTGCAGCCCCTAACATCTGTAGGTAATGAAATGCAAGAACTGTTAGTGATGATTATGTGCTTCAGAAATTAATAATTGGAGAGGAATTAGGTCTATGGGTGTTCCTCGATCTAAAAAGTTAGGAATTTGTATATCAAAGTAGGAAGTGTCTATTTGACGAATTATTGATGAACATGTTGAGGAAAGGCAACTGAGATGGTATGGCCAAATACAGGGTTGAAGGCTGTGCTAAAAGAAGGCTTAGTTGGATACCTGAACAAGGAAAGAAGAAAACACTCCCGGAATATAGTTGGAAACGAGACGTCGAGAAGGTCTTTTCATCCAGAGTTCTGCAGGAGGGAGATTGGGAAAGAAAGAATTACTCTAGAGTGGGAATCGGCAAAGGGCGACAGCCGTAAACAAACCGATCCATCATCATCAAGTTTTTCCTTTCTTATGTATCTCCTATCTCATTTGCTTCCTCCCTGCTATTTTCCTTTGCTTTGTTTCTTCTCGTCTGTTCTCTTGCTTTATCATTTTTCCTTCACTCTCAATGTATTTCTTTACTTCTTAATTTTATGCTTCCTTCCATTCTTCTTTTGTTTCTCATCACTTTATAAATTCTGCAATTTCTTCCTTGCAATTCCACTCACATTCTTTTTTTTTCATTCTTTCGGAATTAATTTGCTATTGATTTCTTGTTCTCACATCTTTCGTCCAATGTTTTCTTCCTTTGCATCTTTGTTTTCTTCCTTTGCGTATTTGTTTTCTTCTTTCTTTCATTCTTTCTTTCTTTCTTTCTTTCTTTCTTTCTTTCTTTCTTTCTTTCTTTCTTTCTTTTATTCCTTCGTCGAATATTTCTCTCTTTGATTTGTCATTTTATTTTTAAATTTCCTTTCTTTTCTCCTTCTTTATTTTTTTTTTTACATTTTGTTCTTAACTGTAGACTATTTTATTATGCCGTTATTTCGTTTTTTAATTTTTTTTACTAGTGTTCATTATTTCCTTCATTTCTCTTTTCTACTTCCTGCTCCCTTCCTTACTCTTTCCTATTCCTTCTTTCTTTCCTTCTTTCTTTCTTTCTTTCTTTCTTTCTTTCTTTCTTTCTTTCTTTCTTTCTTTCCTTCTTTCGTCGAATATTTCTCTCTTTGATTTGTCATTTTATTTTTAAATTTCCTTTCTTTTCTCCTTCTTTATTTTTTTTTTACATTTTGTTCTTAACTGTAGACTATTTTATTATACCGTTATTTCGTTTTTTAATTTTTTTTACTATTGTTCATTATTTCCTTCATTTCTCTTTTCTACTTCCTGCTCCCTTCCTTACTCTTTCCTATTCCTTCCTTCTTTCTTTCTTTCTTTCTTTCTTTCTTTCTTTCATTCCTTCGTCGAATATTTCTCTCTTTGATTTGTCATTTTATTTTTAAATTTCCTTTCTTTTCTCCTTCTTTATTTTTTTTTTACATTTTGTTCTTAACTGTAGACTATTTTATTATGCCGTTATTTCGTTTTTTAATTTTTTTTACTATTGTTCATTATTTCCTTCATTTCTCTTTTCTACTTCCTGCTCCCTCCCTTACTCTTTCCTATTCCTTCTTTCTTTCTTTCTTTCTTTCTTTCTTTCGTCGAATATTTCTCTCTTTGATTTGTCATTTTATTTTTAAATTTCCTTTCTTTTCTTCTTCTTTATCTTTTTTTTTACATCTTATTCTCAACTTTATTTTATTATGCCGTTATTTCTTCGTTTTTTAATTTTTTATTATTGTTCATTATTTCCTTCATTTCCCTTTTCTATTTCTTGCTCCCTTCCTTACTCTTTCCTATTCCTTTCCTCAGTTGTTCTGTTATTTATTATTCCTTTATTTCATCCATAATATTTTCTCTTTTCTTTTATTAAGTTTTCGCCTATAGTTCACCCAACGTAAAACCCGCTTTATAAATAAACATAAAAGAAAATGTATTACTCTACGCACGTGTCCGGCTAACCCTATTCCACTCTCTTGTTATGTTACAGCTCATTTATTTAAAGTATAATTTTCACATTTAAACACCTCTGTCCGCAATATGGAATACTAGATCCAAACCAAATTGACGACACATATTAGGGGCCTAAATAAAATATCTCACATAATTCTACAGTCTTAAAATTGTAAAACGGACGAATAAGCGTAAAGAAACTGCATGGTGATGGATCGATAAAACGGAGAAAAATTTTCTCTGGCTCCTGGACTCCAACCCGGGTTTCCAGCTTTACGTGCTGGTGCTTTATCCACTAAGCCTCACCGGATTCAAGTTCCGATGCTTGGATTGAATCCCTCTCATTTTTAAGTTCTACGTACTGTGCTCCACTTTGTTGGCCTACCCTCGTGTACCGTGTCACTGTATACGTGGCAGCAGACACAATGTCCAACCACAAGTACAGAGGTGCACTCATTACGAGTGACTAAGTGGCTGGGGTCTGACGGAACATGGCGCCGTCTTGAATCACAATGTAATTACTTACTAGAGTTGAATAACGATCGAGAAAGCAAGCGTAACAGCGCCTGCAAAGCCGAAAACTCGAACGACAATGTTGTCTACGTTGCGTCGTTGACATAAAGACTGCTTGTAAGTATTTCAAGACAACGGGACTTCGAGAGTGAACCACTCTCGAACGTCAAACAGCCTTGAATCGCCACAGTTGTTTATACCAGTCTAATTTTTTTTTATCTACTTTGGCAACTGTTATATATGTGTAAGCAATCAAGTAGCCTTTTTGAATCATCATCTCTACCTTTCAATTTATAATAATCCATTCGCCAATCTTTATTTAATTACTAGGCCCTTATTAAAGGGCTAGGAATTTTCTTTTCGTATGTTTGAGATCAAGTGTGCAATCTGAAGTAAAAAAAAAATATTAACGCATTATTTGACGTTATGTTTTATGTTTCTTAGCAATGCCAATGAATTTGAGAATTTGTTTTCTATTTATATAACCATAGGTAGGCCTAATATCATATAATAGAACCAGAACATTTTGATAACTAAAATAATGTTTTGTTTTGTCTTTTTGTCTCAATTAAACATCTCTAATGTTATTTATTTCAATAATGTATGTTATTCAAAGTTACGAAATTATTCCACGCCGACCAAATGCTATTTAGAGAATGATGAACAAGACTCGAAGCGCACGAGAGTTACGAGACGAGACTCGAAAGACAAATGCAACGAACACAGCGAGAGAGAGCGGCAGTTAGTTTTGTTCATCTCTATTGCTTACGTTTTATCATATTACTATGATGTACTGAAGTACGTATGGAGTTTCAGTGTAGTAGGTCTAATTCTGCGTTTCCATATGATGAAGAATCAGTAGAACGGAGAAAAATTATCTCCGGCACCGGTATTCCATATGAAATCGATCAGTAAAAAACCTCGCATTTTTTAATACTCTAATTTTTTCCCTATTTATACAAGGTGCTGAGGAGAGTGCATTTTCAAAAATATACTATCGAAACTCGAACGGTTTTCGTACTATTGAGCGACAAATTTAGCTTATTTTATAAAAACAAGCCTCTTTCAGCGCTCAGAACTCTGGAACCATTACTGCGGAACATTGAACGAGAGCTCATTTGGAAGCTGACATTTGGTAGGTCATGTTAAGAAGTAATCCTTATTTTTATTGTGTATAGAGAGATAGATAATCTGATTTTACTTACTTTTGACATTTTTGCCCACTTGTAAAAATGTAAAAAATATTGAGAAAAAACCTTGCATTATTAAGAGGGATTCTGCATTGTTTGCTTAGTGGCTCGGCAATAAGTTTCAAGGGTATTAAATAAATTATTTTCACACGCCTAGACTTGAACGACGCAATACCGCAGGCACTGGCCGAGAGCTGAAAATAAGCGAGCGTTGGGCGTCATTTTACTGCTGTGTTTATGAAAACTTGTGATAAAGTTAGCCCAGCTATGCGCTACTAGACGAAACATCACGTGTTTGTCTCATGGCCTTGCTTGCCTAGGCTAGCTCCCGCCTCACAGTCAGCTGGTTAGTTCACGCGCGTACTATTTATTTTCTTTATTTGATATTTTCAATACTTTCTTATCAACGGTGCACCAGTAAAAAATATGTGTTTATTTGACTTTCAAAGCGGAATCTAACCATATATTTTGAAAATATTTTTTCGTGGGCAAAGGCGTCTTAATGAAGAAAAATCTAAATTTATCCATTTCCATAAAAAGTAAGTAAAACTGTTTACATGTCAATATAAACTTTAATTTCTCAGCATAAAAATAAACCATGATTTTGATCATTGGGTGAAAGGGTTTAGAGCCACAACAGTTTAAAGTTGCTAATTTTATGAAAATACGATAAATTTAAATATTTTTAATTTAAACACTATGAAGTTCTGATGGCTCAAACTTTGCACAAAGCATTGTATCACAGTTGTCAACGGACAGAAAAAGTTTCATTGTATTTAAAAATTGCAAGGTCAATTTTCTCTATATTTCGGTCGATTTGAGATGGAATAGCCCATATGGAAACGCAGAATTACTGCACTGAAACATCCATAGGCCTATATACTTCAGTAGACCATAGTAATATAGTAAAGAAACCAATTCATGATAGACAATGAGAAACATTAAAGTGATTTATTAACTCTGGAATAGGTAAAATGCAATTTTGGATCGTTAGAAATAATATACGACAATCTAACCACGCCTGAACCTTCTGTAATACGTTACCGCATCACACCGTGAACTCACTAACAATTGTTTATCCTCACTGCACTTCCTCCAGAAGTCATATAAGTTATTTCTGCCGGAAAACACCTGTTGCAGCTGTTCTGAACTCGTTACTTTCAGAATTACGTCATCGCTAATTGTTAACTCGATCATTCAAGTGATTCTCGACGCTGGAAAAATAAGCTTCTTTTGGTCGCACTAACGTTCAAAGTGAAAGAGTGGCACGTAGCTACTTCCAAGTTTAATCGCATTTTATTCACCAGCTTCGTAGGTAAACTTACACGAGATCTTTATTTGTAGAGTACAAGAGAAAACAATGAAAGTCACGATTCTCTTAAGGGTGATGTCATCTTCTACTTCAGCGTATTACTGTAAAATTTATTGCTGTTCATAATGAAAAGTAGGAAAGTATGACTGTATTCATGGTGATAATTCTCCTTTACCAGTTTTTGATAAGAAAAACACTAAAGTTTGCAATAATATACTGAATTAAATGATGAGAATTGTGACTTTCATTGTTTTTCCACTTTTATTCTTAATTTCTATCATGGACTTAAGCTTTATAAAATCCCTTTATTTGTAATAATAATAACAATAATAATAATAATAATAATAATAAATTCATTTAGTATTCTGTCCAAGGGCAGGTCTTTCACTACAAACCCAGCTTTCTCTAGTCTTTCCTATTTTCTATTTTCTACCCCGAACTCTTCTCCCGTTCACCATTCCTTCCACTGCATCCTTCAGTAGGCAATTTCTTCTCAGCCAGTGAACCAACCAATTCCTTTTCCTCTTCCTGATCAGTTTCAGCACCATTCTTTCTTCATCCACTCTTTCCAACACAGCTTCATTTGTTATTCTGTCTGTCCAATTCACACGTTCCATTCTTCTCCATATGCACATTTCAAATGCTTCTATTCGCTTCTCTTCACTTCGTCGTAACGTCCATGTTTCTGCCCTATACAATGTCACACTCTCTCCAAAGCACTTCATTAGTTTCTTCCTCAGTTCTTTTTCCAGAGGTCCGCAGAAAACGTGCTCATAATTTGTGTGTACGTTTTGTAAGCAATGTTCGTAAATATGATCACATTACCCCATCCCTGGAAGCAATAGGTTGCCTTAAACTAGATAAGAAAATAAATTTACATTCACTTCTCCTTCTCTTCGAAATCTTGAACTCTTCTATTCCTTCGTACCTGTCGTCTCGCTTCACTTACCTTTCTTCCCACCACAATCTGAACACACGCTCTCGCCATGAAACAATACTAACAATACCATCCCATCGCACCTCCTCATACTCATCCTCTTTCACAATAGCCCTGCCAAGACTCTGGAATTCGTTACCTGCTAGCATCAGGGACTGTCGAAATAAAATTGAATTCAAACACAAACTTACTAGGCACTTGGTCAGTAATTGAGACTCGTTCAGACATGGTTTCTTGTAAATAGTTCTCTTAATTTATCACAAAATATTTCAATATCCGGTAATTTCATCACTATAGAATTTTGTTATTGTAGGTTTAATTTGTAATTTAGTAAATACAAAAATATTCTTTGTTCTTAACTTCTATGATAAAATGTCTAGTTTTCATTAATCAGGTATTCTTGTCGTACTTTAATTTTTATTGTAATTGTAACTGTAAATTTAATATTAATTGTAATCTTATTGTTCATGTTATAGTTGTAATCCCCTGGTAGAGGGACAGAGAAGGCCTGACGGCCTTATCTCTACCAGGTTAAATAAATAAATACTACTAATACTACTACTAAAATGATCCGATCCTTTTTGTATTAAAAGCTTCCTTTGCCATTGCTATACTCCTTTTGGCTTCCTGGAAGCAGCTAACGTTACTGCTTGTAGTACGCCTCAAGTATTGCTCTACTGCCTCATTTAGAATTCGCAAGTTTATCTTCTGTATTTTTCTTCCTATGAACATGCTCTTCGTCTTATTTGGATTTATCTTCATCCCATACTGCTCGCAACTGTCATTTAGCTCCAGTAGCATATTCTTTAGTATCATTTCGTCTTCTGCTAATATCGCCATATCATCAGCAAATCTTATGCACTTTATTCTCCTCCTCCTACTATCACTCCTCCCATGTTTTGAAAACAATTTATTCTTTAATAAATCCTCCAAGTAGCTGTTGAACAGTGTAGGTGAAAAGGACATTCTTGACGTACTCCTCTTCCAATTTCACTTCCTCCTGACATTTCTTCTGCTACCCTGACTTTGACTCCTTGTTTCATATAAAGATTACTGAACAGTCTTCTCTCTTCCAATCCACACCAATTTTGTTTAAGATCCCCATCAGTTTATTTCATTCCAATCTGTCAAAAGCCTTTTCTAAGTCCACAGATACTACATACACTTTTTTATTCTTCTCTAGGTATCTTTCGCCGATTTGATAAAACATAGTAATAGTAGTAGTAGTAGTAGTAATAATAATAATAATAATAATAATAATAATAATGATAATAATAATAACAATGATAATGGTAACAATAATGAGATAATTTAAATATTTATCCTGTAATAATAACCATTATACATTGAGAAGCTTGAAACAGCTATTGTCGTTAACGATAATTGTTTGAAAAATATTTCCTTAGTCTATTTTTAAATTGGTTTGGTGATTGACAGTCTCTGACATTACTCGGTAGGAAATTCCAAAGTTAAGGAACAGCCACAGTGAAAGAAGATGAGTATGAGGATATTCGATAGGAGGGATTGGATAATATTGAGGAGTGTTGTGATCGTGTGTCTAGATTATGGTGGGTAGATAAATTTTGAAAACGAGACGCGAGGTAGACTGGAGTGGAGAAATGCAATATATGAAAGAGGAGGGAAAGACAGTGGGGAACATAGAGTTTTACACAGAATCTTGATCTATATATAGCATAGAAATTTTTACGGGAACCAGTAGAAAATTTCTGGGAATATTAATATAATAATAATAATAATAATAATAATAATAATAATAATAATAATAATAATAATAATAAATTAAATGCAGAGTAAATATGGAAAATGTCTGTTATTATTCGGTTGAGAACCTTTTGTCATCTTAGTCTGTTATCAAAAAATCTGAAAGTTAGAATTTATAAAACAGTTATATTACCGGTTGTTCTGTATTGTTGTGAAACTTGGACTCTCACTTTGAGAGAGGAACAGAGATTAAGGGTATTTGAAAATAAGGTTCTTAGGAAAATATTTGAATATTTGGGACTAAGAGGGATGAAGTTACAGGAGAATGGAGAAAATAACACAACGCAGAACTGCGCACATTATATTCTTCACCTGACATAATTAGGAACATTAAATCCAGACGTTTGAGATAGGCAGGGCACGTAGCACGTATGAGCGAATCCAGAAATGCGTGTAGAATGTTAGTTGGGAGACCAGAGGAAAAAATACCTTTGGGGAGGCCGAGACATAGATGGGAGGATAATATTAAAATATATTTGAGGGAGATGGGATATGATGATAGAGAGTGGATTAAAATTAAATATGATAGGGACCGATGGCGGGCTTATGTTAGGGCGGCAGTGAACCTGCAGGTTCCTTAAAATCCATTTTTAAGTAAGTATAATAATAATAATAATAATAATAATAATAATAATAATAATATCGTATTTCACTTCAATGTTTACTAAGTACTCTTTCTTACAATGTATTCACCGACCTATTCTTTGCAATATGTTCTGAAATCTCCTGCATGTTCCTTTCCTCCAAAACTTTAAGTTGATCTTGATATGCAGTGAAAGTGTGGCATTGGCTGGAAAATCCCAGTCTATAAAATTTATTCCTCATCACTTGTAAGAGAAAAAAGTCATAAGAAATCAGATCAGTGCTCAAGGCTGGACGAACATTTGAATCAGAAAGCCTACCAGAAAGTTTATTGCCTGTGTGAGAAGAACTTTAACGGAACAGCAGATGCTCCTAAGGTCGGTCCTTAGTCTCCTTGAATGCGGTTTGAAAACTTTTCCGAAGTTAACCGATGGCATATCACAACGCAGTCGATGTTGGCCATTTATACTGAAGAATATCGCCACCATTTTCTTCGCAACACTTTTTACTCCCTAAGCACAGGCACACTGTAAACACGGAAGGCCAGGACGAGTGACTGATGTTTGTTTTCTGGATCAAGCCGCTATATTCACGTCTCATCTTTTATGTCAGCGTCAGAATCCCTGGGGTCGATATCTTTGTTTAAAGTTGTGTTCCCGAACTGACATCCAATATATATATATATATATATATATATATATATATATATATATATAAATCAATCAATTAATAATTTTATATGTACTCAAATCCCATTTACTAACAAATATATTGTTACTAGAAAAAATTCAAAATAAATTTCTAAAATGATTATATTATAGACTTTATAATAATTACCCTACTTATGAGAGTTATGCTACAATGCTTCAATATTTCCATTTTACTAGTTTGCAAATTAGACAAAATTGTCAATCTTTAAACTTCCTTTGTAAAATTATTAACAGTAAGTTGGACTGTGTTGAATAATTGTATTATATAACATATGCATCTAAGCTTAATACAAACTTTCGAAATTTATTTTTCATACCAAGGGCAAATACTGAATCCCACAAAAATTCCCCAGTTTTCCAAATGTTACAATTATACAATTAATTACATACCCATCCGAATGTTGATGTTTTCAATATGAATTTCTCTAAATACAGAATTATTATTTGCTATCATATTTTACAGAATATTGTTAGTTAATTTGAAGCTACGTCTTTCATACCTTATTTTCAATTACTCTTTTTTTTTCTTTCTCTTTTTTTCTATTTTGTTTCAGTTTTTAATAAGAGTGTTTCCTTTTCCTTGTATAAATAAATAAATAGACAGACAGACAGACAGACAGAGAGACAGATAGATAGATAGATAGATAGATAGATAGATAGATAGATAGATAGATAGATAGATAGATAGATAGATAGATAGATAGATAGATAGATAGATAGATAGATAGGTAGGTAGGTAGGTAGGTAGGTAGGTAGGTAGGTAGGTAGGTAGGTAGGTAGGTAGGCAGGTAGGCAGGTAGGCAGGCAGGCAGGCAGGCAGGCAGGCAGGCAGGCAGGCAGGCAGGCAGGCAGGCAGGCAGACAGATAGATAGATGAATACATGAATACATATATACATACATATATACATACATACATACATACATAAATACATAAATAAATGAATAATATTTATTTATTTGCTGTATTGCATATCAAGGATTTAGCCTATATTGGAAAATGTTAAGAAATAGACTTATTATTTCAGTGATAAATTTATTGTAATTAAAATAGAACAATTCACATAAAACAGCTACTAGATATTGTAATCAATTGGAATATTGTTTTTCTACTTATGAAAATACGTATACAAAAGTAATATATATGTTGAAGTTTATTATGTCTCTCTAAATACATCCATTCCTTGTCATTTCAACACAAGTTCCCATGGAAACTCAAATGCGTGTAAACCAGAAGTTTAAAAACAACGACGATAATTTTTTAAGAAACGAGGGACGAAGACGGGGATTATTTCTGAAAATGTTTTTTCCCTCGTCATCTGGCCGGAGACGCTAAGAAATTAGGCTAAATTTACAACAACGGAAAGTATCAGCAATTTCTTATACCTATAGCGATTAATTTCTCTCAGGAAATAGGTATTGCTCAATACTAAGAACAGTTTCATTTGTCATTTTTATTAGGCGTAATAAAACCACCAATTAACTTTTTCGTTGGTAATTAATTACCTTGGAGCCGTTATCCAAATAACACGTATAATTTAAAATTAGTTTAAAAAGAGAACGAATTTTCAAATTTTGTATAGCACACACGACCTGCTTCTTGCAAAGATGAAGACTTTGCACCTGTCACACAATAACTTGAGCTGGATGGACTCCTACCTACGTGACCGCCAACAGTGTGTTTCACTTGTTAATCAGTTCTTCACATGGCGATGCACAAAGGCGGGAGTGTCGCAGGGCTCCGTATTAGGACCATACTCTTCTCTATCTACATTATTAACGTATCAAAAAACTTACAGTATTGCCGATATCACCTCTATGCCGACGACCTATAACTTTACATACATTCCATCCCAATACGATGACTGAATCAATTGATAAGTTGAATTGTGACTTAGCCATGTTTCCACGCGGGTGGCTAATTTCGAAATCGCACTAAATCTAAGTAAGACTCAAGCTATAATTATTGGACATAAACGTTTAGTGAAGTCTTTTAATAACAGTAATCTTCCAGTTGTTACACTTAAGAAGACACTAATCCCTTATCCATCTGTCGTAAAAAATCTTGGTTTCTTTTTCGATAATAATCTAAATTGGAATTTTCAAGTTAAAGAAACAATAAAAAATATTTTTTTTTTATTTTGTCATAATTTTTGGATGAATCTAAATAAAAATATTTTAAATTTCGAACAGAGCTTTAAGTGTATGGCTTCGACATCTGCCCACTTTGACATCGTGCGCTTATTGGAACAAATTTGGTAACTATAGATAAGAAAGCAATGGACTTCCCAAATTTTTTTCTGTAAGGCCACGATGCTGCAAAAAGTGTGTAGTTAATGTGTGCAATAAGTAAATCACTTCTCATCTAGTTTAACGTGTGCTTTACTTATTGAAGCCGGATGGTCTATGGCGAGTCCTCAGCATCAACCCCTTTGATTTGATTAATTCAATTCAATTCAATTCAATTCAATTTATTTGGCCATTAGACATAGAGTTTTAGGCTTCGTCAGAATACATTGAAAAAAGACATATAAATACATTTACAAAAACACTAATAACAGAAACAGTAAAATTTAAGTAATACAATGAAAACATGAAATAATTTTAAACTTTTAAATTGAAGAAAACGAACTAAATTGAAATTAAAACTTATTTATTAAAATACAATGTCATACAAATTTGTGTTAAAAAACTCAGCAACAGAATAAAAGGGATTATTTAATAACCAATTGTAAAATCTAGTTTTGAAACTATTGATTGGTAATTTATAATATTGACTTGGGAGCTTATTATATAATTTCATCCCCATAATTAAAAAGTTTGTGTTGCTCTTGTATAATCTACAATATGGAATATTAATTTGTTGAGTATTTCTAATTTCATGATCATGTATATTGGCCACTAATGAGTAATTGTCGATATTTTGTCTAGTGTAAAGTACTAGATCATATATATACAGATTACCCTCCTTTGATTTGATTACCTGGTTGGGTTTTTCCGAGGTTTTCCCCAACCAAAAGGCAAATGCCGGGTAATCTTTTGGCGAATCCTCGGACCTCACATCATCTCACTACATCTCGCCAAAATATTGTAAAAAATTGTACAAAATTGTAAAAATTGTAGAAAATTACTAAATTGTAAAACTGTAAAAATTGTAATTGTAATATTGTAAAATTTTGACTTGTTCCATATCTTAAAGCTTCATTGCTCATGTAAGATGTATGGAATAAAGTAAATGAATGAATGAATGAATGAATGAATGAATGAATGAATTAGTGCGCACACTACTGTGGTAAGGCGTCTCTGTACGATTTTTTATGAATATCATTAACTTTGACATTACGTAACAAAAGCAGATAAAATTAATTACAAAATTAAATCAAGAAAACAAAAACGCATAAAAATAATACAGTGTCTGACTTATGAAGATTATAAATCAACATTTGACTTTCATTAGCAGAGGGACTCTATTACCATGCAGCCGTCTTGGCGCATTGCCATCAGTTATAACGGAGAACAATAAAACAATGTAAGTGAGAATGGCATCGGACTACATTTGAAATTGTCGGATAAATGATGAGATGTTTTCTTACAATAAATGATAAAAGCGCTCGTAAAAATAACAAGCAGAAAGATGAGCTGTTACAATGCATACCTATATAGCGCAAGTCACGCCGATGCTCAACGCCTTGTGCTGACTGGCTACTACACTTGATTACCCACAACCACAGCGCCGGTCTTCCTCGTACGTGAGCAGATACATGACGTAAATAGGTGGAAAGAGTGTCGGCAATATTGTAAGCTCGCATAATAAAGTCAGTGAACAGAAAATTGACCGCCGGCGAGGGAGGTTTCCTGACCACCCCGTCTGTCTCGCACCCTATTCCGCTTTTACTTTTAATTTCTTTCAATTTTAAGTATACCGGACACAGCATTATTAATGAAGATCAAGGTACCGACATTTTATGTATTTTTAGTTATAGTCAACACAGCGAAAACAAGAAACTGAACAATAAATGTTTACTTTTTGTCTTGCTCAGAAATAAAAATAGATGAATATTACTAATATGTGTACCCTAAATCTGAATTTAAAATCCAAATTGCCCCAATACGTACCATTCTCCGGAGAAAGTGAATTGAATTTTTTATGAAAAAAAATATATTATTTTTTATTTTCCAATGCTACTGATAATTACAATAGATTAGGGATTGAAAATGCCACAAAATACTTTTAAAATGTGTACTGGATACAAAAAAATGATGTTACGTAGTTTAAAATACAAAAAACATAACAACACTAAAATATTTCATGTGCATAATGAGAAAAATCTCGAAATTTGTACGTAATTAATAGTACATTATGCAACGAGCCTATAATGGTAGTAATTAAGACGCGAGTATGTTTATCAAACGAGCGCAAGCGAGTTTCATAATTTTCATACGAGCGTTTAATTACCATTATAGGCAAGTTTCATACGACTTTTTATGCTCGACCATATTTCTAACTTGAAATTATTCATAAGTATTCATGTTATTCTTATGTGACTGGGGAGCGAACTGACCTTGAGCAATCTCGTAAATTGTGAGATGTGCGCAGACGCGAAAGTATTGATTTTTTCCGGGCAACGAATGTCGAGACCTTGATATAATCTAGAGAGTAAGATAAACGTTAAACTTGATATAACCTTGAAATTTAATTCGACATTGGAAAACGAGATGACAAATTGAATTTATTTGAATACTATTTACAATTAACGCTAATTATTATAGTAACAGAACATAACCTTCTGCGACAGTATTGGATTTCCAGCCTGCGTGACGTTTTGCTAGTTGTCTTTCGATTGCATATCCGAGAATAATCGAAAACCTGAACTTTAATGAATAGGTGTACTTTAAAGGACTGCTACCAGGTGTATAATTATTACATTTCGGCGTGGTCGAGCACAAAAAATATTTCATGTGTATAATGAGAAAAATCTCGGAATTTGAACTTAACAATTAAAATAATTTTCTGGATAACTTTTGTTTATAACTAGACCCGGGACTGTATTTAAGAAGGAACCAACAATAGTCTGCAAGCATGCTGGATGATCTTCCTTTATATCGCCTTGTATTTCAGATATTTCTTGATGAAATCTTTCCCCATGCTCGTCGCCTACCGCTCCAAGGTTAGAAGGAAAAAAAATCCAAATGAGAATTTAAAAAGTGTACTTTTGAGAGACATATTACACCCCATTTTCTCATATGCACTTAACATGGTTTCCACAAATTCGATGTAGTTGTCTGCCCTAGAATTTCCAAGGAAATTTGAGCAAACATCTTTGAAAGCGCGTTATGCCATTTTTTCTGTAACGGAAAGTTGTTTCTGAAACAAAGAGTCAGCCAAAACTTTGTGAATTTGTGGACCGATTAAAATGCCATCTTTTAATTTGCCTTCACTCAAATTGGTAAACTTTTCTTTTAAATACTGAAAACCACACACTTGTTTGTTCATTGCGTAGACTTCATTTTGAACTGTTATGAAATTTATTGAAAACAAGAGATCAATATCTGTTTATTTATTAGAAGTACAAAAGAACATGCCAACAACCATGAGAAACCGGCAATAGGTCATAAACTCATAAAATGCATTAGCTTTCGTTTTGGTTTACAACCCCCAAACCGTGCCTGATGTTTCCTGGAAGAGTGCTTATCGAAAAGTGAAATCATAGTAAGACTATATGTAGGCCTATACAATTTATAAGACATAAACTGCTCGAGATAAATTCGAAGATTAATTCACTTGAGATATAGGCCTAGTATGTTAATATAGGAGGAAAATATAATGTGGATTACAAGACAAAAAAAGTTGAAAAGCAAAATCATACTATATAGCATACGAATACAAATGATTAAGTGATATTTCAAAATAATAAAAAAGAGGGAAAAAAAGGAAAAATAAAATATATATATATATATATATATATTTACTGATGTAATTGTTTTCGTAATTTTACTGATGATATAAGCAAATGAAATAAGGAAATAATTTTTTTTCTGGGAAAACTATAAAGTTTTGATCCTATGTTGTATGAACATTTTTTGATCCTGTAGACCATCCCCGAATACTGTGAAAAGGACGGCACTTATACCCCTTACACCCTGTATAAAATTTTTTACTAATGTATTTTAGTGATTTACTGCTTCATTTAACCGTTTCATTACATTTTCCGTTGAAAATACAATTGAAACGTTCTTTATTAATCTGGCATGAGAATAACTGTTCCATCTCCTTTCTCCGGGTCAGTGATTGCAAACTTTAACCTACAACTTCACTGAGGCTGTAGCACTATTGACAGGGAACCGTTTTCAACTCGCAATTGGTCTCTCTGTCTATGCTTTAAATTTTGTAACTCCCTTTTTGCCGTTCCACATCCAATCAGCCTTCCGTAACAAGTCAATTGAGAATCAGGGTCTAATAAAGTAGAGAATGCAAACAATTTGCAAGGCCTCTTGTTTGAAGAAACAATGCCAACTTTTGACATTTTAAACAACGTAATTTCATTTTCAAAACATTAGTAGTTATGTATCAGAAAAAAACTAATTGTTATCCTTCCTCATAAAGTTGCTTTTATTGATG